>NW_026278830.1:60000-80000 GCF_023373465.1 Oncorhynchus keta | reverse complement strand
AGCAGGTTGATGTTGCGTCCGGCGAGCAGCGTGATCTCCATCCCGTCCGACCCTGTACACTTCCTCTCCACCTTCTTGGAGCGCATCGAGGCCCAGATCCCCGTGCCTAGGATCAGCAAGTAGAAGATCGCCATGACGATCAGGCCCGGAACGTTCAGAGACATTTTAACCTCGTTCTTCTTCCTCTTCTCACCGAAGCAAATGATTGTTCAACTAGAGAGAGAAAGAGAGAAAGAGAGAGGGAGAGAGGGAGAGAGAGAGAGAGAGAGAGAGAGAGAGAGAGAGAGAGAGAGAGGGAGAGAGAGATCTGTAAACAAAGAAAGACGAAGGTTTCATGCATATTCAGAGTTGAAAAGCATTGAAGATGATTGGAATTGGAATTTCAGGGTACTTCCTGAATGGACTGTAGTTTAAATGGAATGGAGCCCAACCCTGAGTTGACCATTCCTGCTGTACACTACCATGCAAACAGCAGAGAAGACAGCATCAAAGAAAGGAAGGGAAAGTTCAGAATATACATATAGATACATAGATATACTATAGGAACACTTCCAATAACCTCATGACTGTAAAACAGGGGGGTGGGGCTGAGGGAGGGTAAACAGAGGGGGTGTTGGGATGGGGCTGAGGGAGGGTAAACAGAGGGGGTGTTGGGATGGGGCTGAGGGAGGGTAAACAGAGGGGGTGTTGGGATGGGGCTGAGGGGGCGTTGGGATGGGGCTGAGGAGGGTAAACAGAGGGGGTGTTGGGATGGGGCTGAGGGAGGGTAAACAGAGGGGGTGTTGGGATGGGGCTGAGGGAGGGTAAACAGAGGGGCTGTTGGGATGGGGCTGAGGGGGCGTTGGGATGGGGCTGAGGGAGGGTAAACAGAGGGGGTGTTGGGATGGGGCTGAGGGAGGGTAAGCACAGGGGGTGTTGGGATGGGGCTGAGGAGGGTAAGCAGAGGGGGTGTTGGGATGGGGCTGAAGGGGCGTTGGGATGGGGCTGAGGGAGGGTAAGCAGAGGGGGTGTTGGGATGGGGCTGAGGGAGGGTAAGCAGAGGGGGGTGTTGGGATGGGGCTGAGGGAGGGTAAGCACAGGGGGTGTTGGGATGGGGCTGAGGGAGGGTAAGCAGAGGGGGTGTTGGGATGGGGCTGAGGGGGCGTTGGGATGGGGCTGAGGGAGGGTAAGCAGAGGGGGGTGTTGGGATGGGGCTGAGGGAGGGTAAGCAGAGGGGGGTGTTGGGATGGGGCTGAGGGAGGGTAAGCACAGGGGGATGTTACACAAATAGAACTGACATCTTAACAGAACCACATGACAAAATAGTTGATCGCTGAGGAACATTCACCATGTGCACACTGTCAAGCTCAATTACAATAAACAAACTACTAATAAATAAACAAGGAACTCAACGACAGGAAGCCAGTCCATGATCAGCTGATAAAGGGACAAGGAGGAGAGGAAGTGGAGAGAAAGAAAGTAAGGATGTAGGAAGAACAAAAATAAAAAAGCTATTTACTCTGAAGTCAGGCGCTGACTTCTCATGGAGGGGGGCATGAAGGAGGGAGTGGGGGGCATGAAGGAGGGAGTGGGGGGCATGAAGGAGGGAGTGGGGGCGTGAAGGAGGGAGTGGGGGGACATGAAGGAGGGAGTGGGGGGCGTGTAGGAGGGTGTGGGGGAGAGATGGGCGGGGTCTCACCCGGCAGCGCTGAGCATCGTTGACAAAATGTCCGCCGGCCCCGTCTTCTTCGGGAACGAGGTTTTACGGACCGAAACCTCGGGAGGTGAGCAAAGACTTGTTGCCATGTACATAGTGTTTTCTGGTGAGTGGTGGATCATGGACGATTTAACTGGCGGTAGTTAGAAGTGTATTGGTGTGTATAGAGGCCTGTTGTGGTGTTCAGGTTCAGGTAGAAGTGTATTGGTGTATATAGAGGCCTGTTGTGGTGTTCAGGTAGAAGTGTATTGGTGTATATAGAGGCCTGTTGTGGTGTTCAGGTTCAGGTAGAAGTGTATTGGTGTATATAGAGGCCTGTTGTGGTGTTCAGGTTCAGGTAGAAGTGTATTGGTGTATATAGAGGCCTGTTGTGGTGTTCAGGTAGAAGTGTATTGGTGTATATAGAGGCCTGTTGTGGTGTTCAGGTAGAAGTGTATTGGTGTATATAGAGGCCTGTTGTGGTGTTCAGGTAGAAGTGTATTGGTGTATATAGAGGCCTGTTGTGGTGTTCAGGTTCAGGTAGAAGTGTATTGGTGTATATAGAGGCCTGTTGTGGTGTTCAGGTAGAAGTGTATTGGTGTATATAGAGGCCTGTTGTGGTGTTCAGGTAGAAGTGTATTGGTGTGTATAGAGGCCTGTTGTGGTGTTCAGGTAGAAGTGTATTGGTGTATATAGAGGCCTGTTGTGGTGTTCAGGTAGAAGTGTATTGGTGTATATAGAGGCCTGTTGTGGTGTTCAGGTAGAAGTGTATTGGTGTATATAGAGGCCTGTTGTGGTGTTCAGGTAGAAGTGTATTGGTGTATATAGAGGCCTGTTGTGGTGTTCAGGTTCAGGTAGAAGTGTATTGGTGTATATAGAGGCCTGTTGTGGTGTTCAGGTAGAAGTGTATTGGTGTATATAGAGGCCTGTTGTGGTGTTCAGGTAGAAGTGTATTGGTGTGTATAGAGGCCTGTTGTGGTGTTCAGGTTCAGGTAGAAGTGTATTGGTGTATATAGAGGCCTGTTGTGGTGTTCAGGTAGAAGTGTATTGGTGTGTATAGAGGCCTATTGTGGTGTTCAGGTTCAGGTAGAAGTGTATTGGTGTATATAGAGGCCTGTTGTGGTGTTCAGGTAGAAGTGTATTGGTGTATAGAGAGGCCTGTTGTGGTGTTTAGGTAGAAGTGTATTGGTGTGTATAGAGGCCTGTTGTGGTGTTCAGGTAGAAGTGTATTGGTGTATAGAGAGGCCTGTTGTGGTGTTTAGGTAGAAATGTATTGGTGTATATAGAGGCCTGTTGTGGTGTTCAGGTAGAAGTGTATTGGTGTATATAGAGGCCTGTTGTGGTGTTCAGGTAGAAGTGTATTGGTGTATATAGAGGCCTGTTGTGGTGTTCAGGTAGAAGTGTATTGGTGTATAGAGAGGCCTGTTGTGGTGTTTAGGTAGAAGTGTATTGGTGTATATAGAGGCCTGTTGTGGTGTTCAGGTTCAGGTAGAAGTGTATTGGTGTATATAGAGGCCTGTTGTGGTGTTCAGGTTCAGGTAGAAGTGTATTGGTGTATATAGAGGCCTGTTGTGGTGTTCAGGTAGAAGTGTATTGGTGTATATAGAGGCCTGTTGTGGTGTTCAGGTAGAAGTGTATTGGTGTATATAGAGGCCTGTTGTGGTGTTCAGGTAGAAGTGTATTGGTGTATATAGAGGCCTGTTGTGGTGTTCAGGTTCAGGTAGAAGTGTATTGGTGTATATAGAGGCCTGTTGTGGTGTTCAGGTAGAAGTGTATTGGTGTATATAGAGGCCTGTTGTGGTGTTCAGGTAGAAGTGTATTGGTGTGTATAGAGGCCTGTTGTGGTGTTCAGGTAGAAGTGTATTGGTGTATATAGAGGCCTGTTGTGGTGTTCAGGTAGAAGTGTATTGGTGTATATAGAGGCCTGTTGTGGTGTTCAGGTAGAAGTGTATTGGTGTATATAGAGGCCTGTTGTGGTGTTCAGGTAGAAGTGTATTGGTGTATATAGAGGCCTGTTGTGGTGTTCAGGTTCAGGTAGAAGTGTATTGGTGTATATAGAGGCCTGTTGTGGTGTTCAGGTAGAAGTGTATTGGTGTATATAGAGGCCTGTTGTGGTGTTCAGGTAGAAGTGTATTGGTGTGTATAGAGGCCTGTTGTGGTGTTCAGGTTCAGGTAGAAGTGTATTGGTGTATATAGAGGCCTGTTGTGGTGTTCAGGTAGAAGTGTATTGGTGTGTATAGAGGCCTATTGTGGTGTTCAGGTTCAGGTAGAAGTGTATTGGTGTATATAGAGGCCTGTTGTGGTGTTCAGGTAGAAGTGTATTGGTGTATAGAGAGGCCTGTTGTGGTGTTTAGGTAGAAGTGTATTGGTGTGTATAGAGGCCTGTTGTGGTGTTCAGGTAGAAGTGTATTGGTGTATAGAGAGGCCTGTTGTGGTGTTTAGGTAGAAATGTATTGGTGTATATAGAGGCCTGTTGTGGTGTTCAGGTAGAAGTGTATTGGTGTATATAGAGGCCTGTTGTGGTGTTCAGGTAGAAGTGTATTGGTGTATATAGAGGCCTGTTGTGGTGTTCAGGTAGAAGTGTATTGGTGTATAGAGAGGCCTGTTGTGGTGTTTAGGTAGAAGTGTATTGGTGTATATAGAGGCCTGTTGTGGTGTTCAGGTAGAAGTGTATTGGTGTATATAGAGGCCTGTTGTGGTGTTCAGGTAGAAGTGTATTGGTGTATATAGAGGCCTGTTGTGGTGTTCAGGTAGAAGTGTATTGGTGTATATAGAGGCCTGTTGTGGTGTTCAGGTAGAAGTGTATTGGTGTATATAGAGGCCTGTTGTGGTGTTCAGGTAGAAGTGTATTGGTGTATATAGAGGCCTGTTGTGGTGTTCAGGTAGAAGTGTATTGGTGTATATAGAGGCCTGTTGTGGTGTTCAGGTAGAAGTGTATTGGTGTATATAGAGGCCTGTTGTGGTGTTCAGGTAGAAGTGTATTGGTGTATATAGAGGCCTGTTGTGGTGTTCAGGTAGAAGTGTATTGGTGTATATAGAGGCCTGTTGTGGTGTTCAGGTAGAAGTGTATTGGTGTATATAGAGGCCTGTTGTGGTGTTCAGATAGAAGTGTATTGGTGTATATAGAGGCCTGTTGTGGTGTTCAGGTTCAGGTAGAAGTGTATTGGTGTATATAGAGGCCTGTTGTGGTGTTTAGGTAGAAGTGTATTGGTGTATATAGAGGCCTGTTGTGGTGTTCAGGTAGAAGTGTATTGGTGTATAGAGGGCCTGTTGTGGTGTTCAGGTAGAAGTGTATTGGTGTATATAGAGGCCTGTTGTGGTGTTCAGGTAGAAGTGTATTGGTGTATATAGAGGCCTGTTGTGGTGTTCAGGTAGAAGTGTATTGGTGTATATAGAGGCCTGTTGTGGTGTTCAGGTAGAAGTGTATTGGTGTATATAGAGGCCTGTTGTGGTGTTCAGGTAGAAGTGTATTGGTGTATATAGAGGCCTGTTGTGGTGTTCAGGTAGAAGTGTATTGGTGTATATAGAGGCCTGTTGTGGTGTTCAGGTAGAAGTGTATTGGTGTATATAGAGGCCTGTTGTGGTGTTCAGGTAGAAGTGTATTGGTGTATATAGAGGCCTGTTGTGGTGTTCAGGTAGAAGTGTATTGGTGTATATAGAGGCCTGTTGTGGTGTTCAGGTAGAAGTGTATTGGTGTATATAGAGGCCTGTTGTGGTGTTCAGGTAGAAGTGTATTGGTGTATATAGAGGCCTGTTGTGGTGTTCAGGTAGAAGTGTATTGGTGTATATAGAGGCCTGTTGTGGTGTTCAGATAGAAGTGTATTGGTGTATATAGAGGCCTGTTGTGGTGTTCAGGTTCAGGTAGAAGTGTATTGGTGTATATAGAGGCCTGTTGTGGTGTTTAGGTAGAAGTGTATTGGTGTATATAGAGGCCTGTTGTGGTGTTCAGGTAGAAGTGTATTGGTGTATAGAGAGGCCTGTTGTGGTGTTCAGGTAGAAGTGTATTGGTGTGTATAGAGGCCTGTTGTGGTGTTCAGGTAGAAGTGTATTGGTGTATATAGAGGCCTGTTGTGGTGTTCAGGTAGAAGTGTATTGGTGTATATAGAGGCCTGTTGTGGTGTTCAGGTAGAAGTGTATTGGTGTGTATAGAGGCCTGTTGTGGTGTTCAGGTAGAAGTGTATTGGTGTATATAGAGGCCTGTTGTGGTGTTCAGGTAGAAGTGTATTGGTGTATATAGAGGCCTGTTGTGGTGTTCAGGTAGAAGTGTATTGGTGTATATAGAGGCCTGTTGTGGTGTTCAGGTAGAAGTGTATTGGTGTATATAGAGGCCTGTTGTGGTGTTCAGGTTCAGGTAGAAGTGTATTGGTGTATATAGAGGCCTGTTGTGGTGTTCAGGTAGAAGTGTATTGGTGTATATAGAGGCCTGTTGTGGTGTTCAGGTAGAAGTGTATTGGTGTGTATAGAGGCCTGTTGTGGTGTTCAGGTTCAGGTAGAAGTGTATTGGTGTATATAGAGGCCTGTTGTGGTGTTCAGGTAGAAGTGTATTGGTGTGTATAGAGGCCTATTGTGGTGTTCAGGTTCAGGTAGAAGTGTATTGGTGTATATAGAGGCCTGTTGTGGTGTTCAGGTAGAAGTGTATTGGTGTATAGAGAGGCCTGTTGTGGTGTTTAGGTAGAAGTGTATTGGTGTGTATAGAGGCCTGTTGTGGTGTTCAGGTAGAAGTGTATTGGTGTATAGAGAGGCCTGTTGTGGTGTTTAGGTAGAAGTGTATTGGTGTATATAGAGGCCTGTTGTGGTGTTCAGGTAGAAGTGTATTGGTGTATATAGAGGCCTGTTGTGGTGTTCAGGTAGAAGTGTATTGGTGTATATAGAGGCCTGTTGTGGTGTTCAGGTAGAAGTGTATTGGTGTATAGAGAGGCCTGTTGTGGTGTTTAGGTAGAAGTGTATTGGTGTATATAGAGGCCTGTTGTGGTGTTCAGGTAGAAGTGTATTGGTGTATATAGAGGCCTGTTGTGGTGTTCAGGTAGAAGTGTATTGGTGTATATAGAGGCCTGTTGTGGTGTTCAGGTAGAAGTGTATTGGTGTATATAGAGGCCTGTTGTGGTGTTCAGGTAGAAGTGTATTGGTGTATATAGAGGCCTGTTGTGGTGTTCAGGTAGAAGTGTATTGGTGTATATAGAGGCCTGTTGTGGTGTTTAGGTAGAAGTGTATTGGTGTATATAGAGGCCTGTTGTGGTGTTCAGGTAGAAGTGTATTGGTGTATATAGAGGCCTGTTGTGGTGTTCAGGTAGAAGTGTATTGGTGTATATAGAGGCCTGTTGTGGTGTTCAGGTAGAAGTGTATTGGTGTATATAGAGGCCTGTTGTGGTGTTTAGGTAGAAGTGTATTGGTGTATATAGAGGCCTGTTGTGGTGTTCAGGTAGAAGTGTATTGGTGTATATAGAGGCCTGTTGTGGTGTTCAGGTAGAAGTGTATTGGTGTATATAGAGGCCTGTTGTGGTGTTCAGGTAGAAGTGTATTGGTGTATAGAGAGGCCTGTTGTGGTGTTTAGGTAGAAGTGTATTGGTGTATATAGAGGCCTGTTGTGGTGTTCAGGTAGAAGTGTATTGGTGTATATAGAGGCCTGTTGTGGTGTTCAGGTAGAAGTGTATTGGTGTATATAGAGGCCTGTTGTGGTGTTCAGGTAGAAGTGTATTGGTGTATATAGAGGCCTGTTGTGGTGTTCAGGTAGAAGTGTATTGGTGTATATAGAGGCCTGTTGTGGTGTTCAGGTAGAAGTGTATTGGTGTATATAGAGGCCTGTTGTGGTGTTCAGGTAGAAGTGTATTGGTGTATATAGAGGCATGTTGTGGTGTTCAGATAGAAGTGTATTGGTGTATATAGAGGCCTGTTGTGGTGTTCAGGTTCAGGTAGAAGTGTATTGGTGTATATAGAGGCCTGTTGTGGTGTTTAGGTAGAAGTGTATTGGTGTATATAGAGGCCTGTTGTGGTGTTCAGGTAGAAGTGTATTGGTGTATAGAGGCCTGTTGTGGTGTTCAGGTAGAAGTGTATTGGTGTATATAGAGGCCTGTTGTGGTGTTCAGGTAGAAGTGTATTGGTGTATATAGAGGCCTGTTGTGGTGTTCAGGTAGAAGTGTATTGGTGTATATAGAGGCCTGTTGTGGTGTTCAGGTTCAGGTCTGTGTGTATACATAGAGGTGTGTAGAGGTCTATAGAGACTGTGTATATACATAGAGGTGTGTAGAGGTCTATAGAGACTGTGTGTATACATAGAGGTTTGTAGAGGTCTATAGAGACTGTGTATATACATAGAGGTTTGTAGAGGTCTATAGAGACTGTGTGTATACATAGAGGTTTGTAGAGGTCTATAGAGTCTGTGTATATACATAGAGGTGTGTAGAGGTCTATAGAGACTGTGTATATACATAGAGGTGTATAGAGGTCTATAGAGTCTTTGTATATACATAGAGGTGTGTAGAGGTCTATAGAGTCTGTGTATATACATAGAGGTGTGTAGAGGTCTATAGAGACTGTGTATATACATAGAGGTGTATAGAGGTCTATAGAGTCTGTGTATATACATAGAGGTGTGTAGAGGTCTATAGAGTCTGTGTATATACATAGAGGTGTGTAGAGGTCTATAGAGACTGTGTGTATACATAGAGGTTTGTAGAGGTCTATGGAGACTGTGTGTATACATAGAGGTTTGTAGAGGTCTATAGAGACTGTGCGTATACATAGAGATGTATTGTCAGGTGTGTAGAGGTCTATGGAGACTGTGTGTATACATAGAGGTGTATAGAGGTCTATGGAGACTGTGTGAATACATAGAGTTTTGTAGAGGTCTGTAGAGACTGTATGTATACATAGAGGTTTGTAGAGGTCTATAGAGACTGTGTGTACATAGAGGTGTATTGTCAGGTGTGTAGAGGTCTATAGAGACTGTGTGTACATAGAGGTGTATTGTCAGGTGTGTAGAGGTCTATGGAGACTGTGTGTATACATAGAGGTGTATAGAGGTCTATAGAGACTGTGTGTATACATAGAGGTGTATAGAGGTCTATAGAGACTGTGTGTATACATAGAGGTGTATAGAGGTCTATAGAGACTATATGTATACATAGAGATGTATAGAGGTCTGTAGAGACTATATGTATACATAGAGGTTTGTAGAGGTCTGTAGAGACTATATGTATACATAGAGTTTTGTAGAGGTCTGTAGAGACTGTATGTATACATAGAGGTTTGTAGAGGTCTATAGAGACTGTGTGTACATAGAGGTGTATTGTCAGGTGTGTAGAGGTCTATACGTGTTGTGGAAGTGAAGGAGGAGAAGAACCTACCCCATCTTTGGTCAGGTGAGCGTAGACATGTAGTCTACTGTATGTATAGATAGGAATGTATTGTGGCTGTCCAAGAGAAGAGATGCATTGACTGAAGAACAGGAAGGGCGGACTGTGGAACAGAGGAGGACGACCACCCTCATCCAACAACATTTTTAAAACGTTAAGAAAAAGGCAGGAATATATACATTATTTTTTTATATATATCGAAATATCTTTATTTCTCACTAAATATCTGGTTAAAAACACTGTTTTGCAATGGTCTCTACAGTAGTCACAACAGCACCCTCTATAGGTGAGGGTGGGTTTTCACTGTGCTCTTGCTCCCACCATAGAAACCTATGGGTACGACGCAGCCCAGGTGAGAATGAACTCAGTCACAACCTTTACATTAGACAGGCTGAAACGGTTTTGCTCGGTTAAATCTATCTTCTTTGGCTAAACGTTGAGATAACATTACCACCGTCTACTATTGTTACTGTTGGTACGGCTTGTCAATGACATGACAGCCTGGTTGAGGGACAATGAGGAAGTTGCATTGGCTGTGTAGGTGCAGTGACATCCCCTGGTTGAGTGACATGACAGCCTGGTTGAGGGACAATGGAGAAGTTGCATTGGCTGTGTAGGTCAGTGCTCCCCAGTGACATGACAGCCTGGTTGAGAGACAATGGAGAAGTTGCATTGGCTGTGTAGGTCAGGGCTCCCCAGTGACATGACAGCCTGGTTGAGGGACAATGGAGAAGTTGCATTGGCTGTGTAGGTCAGTGCTCCCCAGTGACATGACAGCCTGGTTTAGAGACAATGAGGAAGTTGCATTGGCTGTGTAGGTCAGTGCTCCCCAGTGACATGACAGCCTGGTTGAGGGACAATGGAGAAGTTGCATGGGCTGTGTAGGTCAGGGCTCCCCAGTGACAGGACAGCCTGGTTGAGGGACAATGGAGAAGTTGCATTGGCTGTGTAGGTCAGTGCTCCCCAGTGACATGACAGCCTGGTTGAGGGACAATGGAGAAGTTGCATTGGCTGTGTAGGTCAGGGCTCCCCAGTGACATGACAGCCTGGTTGAGGGACAATGAGGAAGTTGCATTGGCTTTGTAGGTCAGTGCTCCCCAGTGACATGACAGCCTGGTTGAGAGACAATGAGGAAGTTGCATTGGCTGTGTAGGTCAGTGCTCCCCAGTGACATGACACGGGACTCATTGTTTTTCTTCAGCAGATGGTCGTGGGAGGCGGAGCATAATTATAAATAACGTGTCCACTGCCAACTGACCGCAACAACCCCAAACAGAGACAACTATTTACAGTGTGTGGGGACACTTGGGAACAGATTTCTTACATTACAGTCACTCTGAGATGATAACCTGGTGATTTTACCCCTCTGAGCTGATAACCTGGTGATTTTACCACTCTGAGCTGATAACCTGGTGATTTTACCCCTCTGAGCTGATAACCTGGTGATTTTACCCCTCTGAGCTGATAACCTGGTGATTTTACCCCTCTGAGCTGATAACCTGGTGATTTTACCACTCTGAGCTGATATAACCTGGTGATTTTACCCCTCTGAGCTGATAACCTGGTGATTTTACCCCTCTGAGCTGATATAACCTGGTGATTTTACCCTCTGAGCTGATAACCTGGTGATTTTACCACTCTGAGCTGATAACCTGGTGATTTTACCCCTCTGAGCTGATAACCTGGTGATTTTACCCCTCTGAGCTGATAACCTGGTGATTTTACCCCTCTGAGCTGATATAACCTGGTGATTTTACCCCTCTGAGCTGATAACCTGGTGATTTTACCCCTCTGAGCTGATAACCTGGTGATTTTACCACTCTGAGCTGATAACCTGGTGATTTTACCCCTCTGAGCTGATAACCTGGTGATTTTACCCCTCTGAGCTGATAACCTGGTGATTTTACCCTCTGAGCTGATATAACCTGGTGATTTTACCCTCTGAGCTGATAACCTGGTGATTTTACCCCTCTGAGCTGATAACCTGGTGATTTTACCCCTCTGAGCTGATAACCTGGTGATTTTACCCCTCTGAGCTGATAACCTGGTGATTTTACCCCTCTGAGCTGATAACCTGGTGATTTTACCCCTCTGAGCTGATAACCTGGTGATTTTACCCCTCTGAGCTGATATAACCTGGTGATTTTACTGTTGTTTATGTGCAACAACAAAAAAACAAAAAACAAAAATTACTTGGAGTGCGAAATAAAATCACCCGTGGGATGAATCTGGCCTGCTCTATAACTCTCTCTCTCTCTCTCTCTCTCTCTCTCTCTCTCTCTCTCTCTCTCTCTCTCTCTCTCTCTCTCTCTCTCTCTTTCCTCCTTTCTCTCTCTCTTTCCTCCTCTCTGAATGTAGTGTTGATTCAGTGGACATGACTAGAGGGTCCGGCTGTGGAGCAGATTTCCCAGCTCTCACTGTGTTCTAGGGACCAGGTGTGGAGGGCAAGGCTCCACTCCATGAATCTGCTACGGTAACTCCTACCTCCAAAACCAGTGTCACCCTCTGTCAAAAAAAGGGAGGGGTTTCTCTTGGTTTATTAATGGTTAGGACGGTGGCTTGCCGATACATGTAGCCGACACTGTCTCACCTGGTTCTAGTAGAGACAGGCGTCTTCGACCTCTGACCTCTACCCTTGAACTCTACTCTCTGTCTCCGACCCTTTACCTGCCCTCTCTCGTCAGGACAGGTATAAGCCAACTCTGGCTCTGCTAACAAACCACTTCCTTGACTGGCACTTAGGTCTACACACATCACTTAGGGCTACACACATCACTTAGGTCTACACACATCACTTAGGTCTACACACATCACTTAGGTCTACACACATCACTTAGGGCTACACACATCACTTAGGTCTACACACATCACTTAGGTCTACACACATCACTTAGGTCTACACACATCACTTAGGGCTACACACATCACTTAGGGCTACACACATCACTTAGGGCTACACACATCACTTAGGTCTACACACATCACTTAGGTCTACACACATCACTTAGGGCTACACACATCACTTAGGTCGACACACATCACTTAGGTCTACACACATCACTTAGGTCTACACACATCACTTAGGTCGACACACATCACTTAGGTCGACACACATCACTTAGGTCTACACACATCACTTAGGTCTACACACATCACTTAGGTCTACACACATCACTTAGGTCTACACATCACTTAGGTCGACACACATCACTTAGGTCTACACACATCACTTAGGTCTACACACATCACTTAGGGCTACACACATCACTTAGGTCTACACACATCACTTAGGTCTACACACATCACTTAGGTCTACACACATCACTTAGGTGACTCATAAAAGCTTTTTAATTCCTTTACAAGAACAGAACACACACACACACACACACACACACACACACACAGACCCTCACCTCAGCCGCAGGATGCTGATTCATACGTACATATTGTTTATGAACTCATTCATTGTCAATGCGGAAGGTGCATAGAATTTTCCAGAATCATTACCTCACATGCCATTTCCCCTTCCATCTGAACAAGAGCTTTAAACAAAACCTACATATCAGACTCTTTGGAGTGGTTGCCTGAAACACAGATGAATCCAAGTTCAGAACTAGGATGATTCTGTCAGGATTTGGCCAGGGTTGTTCCGGTTTTTGGTCACTAGATGCCCCCATTGTGCCTTTTGACCTTTTGTTTTCCCTTGATCCCCATGATTATTTGCACCTGTGCCTCGTTTCCCCTGATTGTATTTAAACCCTTTGTTTTACTCAGTTCTTGGCTCTGTGTTTCTGTCAGGACCCGGTTACGAACCTGGGTCTCCGGAGTGAGAAACAGTCACTAAACCAACTGAGCCACGAATAGTCAGCAGAACCCAGAAGATGAGGCAGACACAGCAGTACTTGAGACGGTGTATTTAATGAAGTAAAAAGTTAAGTTCTTCAGGAAAAACATGTAACTCCACAACCTCAAAAGGAATTCCACAAGAACAAAGGAAATCCTCCAAGACAAAAAGGTAAATCCACAAGGTGGAAGATAAAGCACAAAAAGCCTCAAAAGATATTCAAAAACAAACAAACAAGAACAAAAAACAGAATTCCACAAGAGAGTCCACCGGGATCAACAAGAGTTCTCAGAGTACTAGGGCTGGGTGCTAACATACAAACACAGAGCAAAGAACTGAGGAAAACTAAGGGTTTAAATGCAATCAGGGGAAACGAGGCACAGGTGCAAATAATCATGGGGATCAAGGGAAAACAAAAGGTCAAAGGGCACAATGGGGGCATCTAGTGACCAAAAACCGGAACAACCCTGGCCAAATCCTGACAGAATCTGTGTCTGGGAAACTGGCCCGTTATCTAGTTACTTCACAGTCATCACAATGACCTCCAGATCATTAGCTGAGTCATTAACTAGTTACTTCACAGTCATCACAATGACCTCCAGATCATTAGCTGAGTCATTAACTAGTTACTTCACAGTCATCACAATGACCTCCAGATCATTAGCTGAGTCATTAACTAGTTACTTCACAGTCATCACAATGACCTCCAGATCATTAGCTGAGTCATTAACTAGTTACTTCACAGTCATCACAATGACTTCCAGATCATTAGCTGAGTCATTAACTAGTTACTTCACAGTCATCACACTGACCTCCAGATCATTAGCTGAGTCATTAACTAGTTACTTCACAGTCATCACACTGACCTCCAGATCATTAGCTGAGTCATTAACTAGTTACTTCACAGTCATCACAATGACCTCCAGATCATTAGCTGAGTCATTAACTAGTTACTTCACAGTCATCACAATGACCTCCATATCATTAGCTGAGTCATTAACTAGTTACTTCACAGTCATCACAATGACCTCCAGATCATTAGCTGAGTCATTAACTAGTTACTTCACAGTCATCACAATGACCTCCACATCATTAGCTGAGTCATTAACTAGTTACTTCACAGTCATCACAATTACTTCCAGATCATTAGCTGAGTCATTAACTAGTTACTTCACAGTCATCACAATGACCTCCAGATCATTAGCTGAGTCATTAACTAGTTACTTCACAGTCATCACACTGACCTCCAGATCATTAGCTGAGTCATTAATTAGTTACTTCACAGTCATCACACTGACCTCCACATCATTAGCTGAGTCATTAACTAGTTACTTCACAGTCATCACAATGACCTCCAGATCATTAGCTGAGTCATTAACTAGTTACTTCACAGTCATCACAATGACCTCCAGATCATTAGCTGAGTCATTAACTAGTTACTTCACAGTCATCACACTGACCTCCAGATCATTAGCTGAGTCATTAACTAGTTACTTCACAGTCATCACAATGACTTCCAGATCATTAGCTGAGTGATTAACTAGTTACTTCACAGTCATCATCACAATGACCTCCAGATCATTAGCTGAGTCATTAACTAGTTACTTCACAGTCATCACACTGACCTCCAGATCATTAGCTGAGTCATTAACTAGTTACTTCACAGTCATCACAATGACCTCCAGATCATTAGCTGAGTCATTAACTAGTTACTTCACAGTCATCACAATGACCTCCAGATCATTAGCTGAGTCATTAACTAGTTACTTCACAGTCATCACAATGACCTCCAGATCATTAGCTGAGTCATTAACTAGTTACTTCACAGTCATCACAATGACCTCCAGATCATTAGCTGAGTCATTAACTAGTTACTTCACAGTCATCACAATGACCTCCACATCATTAGCTGAGTCATTAACTAGTTACTTCACAGTCATCACAATTACTTCCAGATCATTAGCTGAGTCATTAACTAGTTACTTCACAGTCATCACAATGACCTCCAGATCATTAGCTGAGTCATTAACTAGTTACTTCACAGTCATCACACTGACCTCCAGATCATTAGCTGAGTCATTAACTAGTTACTTCACAGTCATCACACTGACCTCCACATCATTAGCTGAGTCATTAACTAGTTACTTCACAGTCATCACAATGACCTCCAGATCATTAGCTGAGTCATTAACTAGTTACTTCACAGTCATCACAATGACCTCCAGATCATTAGCTGAGTCATTAACTAGTTACTTCACAGTCATCACAATGACCTCCAGATCATTAGCTGAGTCATTAACTAGTTACTTCACAGTCATCACAATGACCTCCAGATCATTAGCTGAGTCATTAACTAGTTACTTCACAGTCATCACAATGACCTCCACATCATTAGCTGAGTCATTAACTAGTTACTTCACAGTCATCACAATTACTTCCAGATCATTAGCTGAGTCATTAACTAGTTACTTCACAGTCATCACAATGACCTCCAGATCATTAGCTGAGTCATTAACTAGTTACTTCACAGTCATCACACTGACCTCCAGATCATTAGCTGAGTCATTAATTAGTTACTTCACAGTCATCACACTGACCTCCACATCATTAGCTGAGTCATTAACTAGTTACTTCACAGTCATCACAATGACCTCCAGATCATTAGCTGAGTCATTAACTAGTTACTTCACAGTCATCACAATGACCTCCAGATCATTAGCTGAGTCATTAACTAGTTACTTCACAGTCATCACACTGACCTCCAGATCATTAGCTGAGTCATTAACTAGTTACTTCACAGTCATCACAATGACTTCCAGATCATTAGCTGAGTGATTAACTAGTTACTTCACAGTCATCACAATGACCTCCAGATCATTAGCTGAGTCATTAACTAGTTACTTCACAGTCATCACACTGACCTCCAGATCATTAGCTGAGTCATTAACTAGTTACTTCACAGTCATCACAATGACCTCCAGATCATTAGCTGAGTCATTAACTAGTTACTTCACAGTCATCACAATGACCTCCAGATCATTAGCTGAGTCATTAACTAGTTACTTCACAGTCATCACAATGACCTCCAGATCATTAGCTGAGTCATTAACTAGTTACTTCACAGTCATCACAATGACCTCCAGATCATTAGCTGAGTCATTAACTAGTTACTTCACAGTCATCACAATGACCTCCACATCATTAGCTGAGTCATTAACTAGTTACTTCACAGTCATCACAATTACTTCCAGATCATTAGCTGAGTCATTAACTAGTTACTTCACAGTCATCACAATGACCTCCAGATCATTAGCTGAGTCATTAACTAGTTACTTCACAGTCATCACACTGACCTCCAGATCATTAGCTGAGTCATTAACTAGTTACTTCACAGTCATCACACTGACCTCCACATCATTAGCTGAGTCATTAACTAGTTACTTCACAGTCATCACAATGACCTCCAGATCATTAGCTGAGTCATTAACTAGTTACTTCACAGTCATCACAATGACCTCCAGATCATTAGCTGAGTCATTAACTAGTTACTTCACAGTCATCACACTGACCTCCACATCATTAGCTGAGTCATTAACTAGTTACTTCACAGTCATCACAATGACCTCCAGATCATTAGCTGAGTCATTAACTAGTTACTTCACAGTCATCACAATGACCTCCAGATCATTAGCTGAGTCATTAACTAGTTACTTCACAGTCATCACAATGACCTCCAGATCATTAGCTGAGTCATTAACTAGTTACTTCACAGTCATCACAATGACCTCCAGATCATTAGCTGAGTCATTAACTAGTTACTTCACAGTCATCACAATGACCTCCAGATCATTAGCTGAGTCATTAACTAGTTACTTCACAGTCATCACACTGACCTCCAGATCATTAGCTGAGTCATTAACTAGTTACTTCACAGTCATCACAATGACCTCCAGATCATTAGCTGAGTCATTAACTAGTTACTTCACAGTCATCACAATGACCTCCAGATCATTAGCTGAGTCATTAACTAGTTACTTCACAGTCATCACACTGACCTCCAGATCATTAGCTGAGTCATTAACTAGTTACTTCACAGTCATCACAATGACCTCCAGATCATTAGCTGAGTCATTAACTAGTTACTTCACAGTCATCACACTGACCTCCAGATCATTAGCTGAGTCATTAACTAGTTACTTCACAGTCATCACAATGACTTCCAGATCATTCGCTGAGTCATTAACTAGTTACTTCACAGTCATCACAATGACTTCCAGATCATTAGCTGAGTCATTAACTAGTTACTTCACAGTCATCAAAATGACTTCCAGATCATTCGCTGAGTCATTAACTAGTTACTTCACAGTCATCACACTGACCTCCAGATCATTAGCTGAGTCATTATCTAGTTACTTCACAGTCATCACAATGACCTCCAGATCATTAGCTGAGTCATTAACTAGTTACTTCACAGTCATCACAATGACCTCCAGATCATTAGCTGAGTCATTAACTAGTTACTTCACAGTCATCACAATGACCTCCAGATCATTAGCTGAGTCGTTAACTAGTTACTTCACAGTCATCACACTGACCTCCAGATCATTAGCTGAGTCATTAACTAGTTACTTCACAGTCATCACAATGACCTCCAGATCATTAGCTGAGTCATTAACTAGTTACTTCACAGTCATCACACTGACCTCCAGATCATTAGCTGAGTCATTAACTAGTTACTTCACAGTCATCACAATGACTTCCAGATCATTCGCTGAGTCATTAACTAGTTACTTCACAGTCATCACAATGACTTTCAGATCATTAGCTGAGTCATTAACTAGTTACTTCACAGTCATCACAATGACCTCCAGATCATTAGCTGAGTCATTAACTAGTTACTTCACAGTCATCACAATGACCTCCAGATCATTAGCTGAGTCATTAACTAGTTACTTCACAGTCATCACAATGACCTCCAGATCATTAGCTGAGTCATTAACTAGTTACTTCACAGTCATCACAATGACCTCCAGATCATTAGCTGAGTCATTAACTAGTTACTTCACAGTCATCACAATGACCTCCAGATCATTAGCTGAGTCATTAACTAGTTACTTCACAGTCATCACAATGACCTCCAGATCATTAGCTGAGTCATTAACTAGTTACTTCACAGTCATCACAATGACCTCCAGATCATTAGCTGAGTCATTAACTAGTTACTTCACAGTCATCACAATGACCTCCAGATCATTAGCTGAGTCATTAACTAGTTACTTCACAGTCATCACAATGACCTCCAGATCATTAGCTGAGTCATTAACTAGTTACTTCACAGTCATCACAATGACCTCCAGATCATTAGCTGAGTCATTAACTAGTTACTTCACAGTCATCACAATGACCTCCAGATCATTAGCTGAGTCATTAACTAGGACTACTGATAATATGCCATGATGATGAATGTGTGTTCATTGGTTCTGAGCTGTTAGGGGAGGGTACACACACACACACACACACACACACACACACACACACACACACACACACACACACACACACACACACACACACACACACACACACACACACACACACACACACACACACACACACAGGTTGTGGCTTCAGTTAATGCCATTGTCTGGATCATTTCCAATCCTCCATATATATATTTCTGGACATATCTTTTTAAATATACTCCTTGATTTAGTTCCTCTATGTTTACACAAGGTTCAGATAAACCATCTATATAGACGGTATTACTGGTAGACTTCTGTAATGCATTGAAACATGATTCTGCCTGTGTTGTCACAGGGTATAATTAGTCTGGTTGAACAGCCATACCAACACGTCTCCTCTCACTCTCTAGGAATGTCTCTCAGTAGTTTTCCAACGGCAGCGCTCACCCCGACTCTGTGTGTGTGTGTGTGTGTGTGTGTGTGTGTGTGTGTGTGTGTGTGTGTGTGTGTGTGTGGGTTAGTGTGTGTGTGGGCTAGTGTGTGTGTGTGTGGGTTAGTGTGTGTGTGTGTGTGGGTTAGTGTGTGGGTTAGTGTGTGTGTTTGTGCATGTGTGTGTGTGCATTAGTGTGTGTGTGTGTGGGTTAGTGTGTGTGTGTGCGTGCGTTAGTGTGTGTGTGTGTGTGGGTTAGTGTGTGTATGCGAGGGCCACCGTTATACAACACAATCATGTGAAGACCTGAGTCTAAGAAATCACGTTTCAGGTCTGTCCTACACCATACTGTCTGTCCTACACCATAATGTCTGTCCTACACCATACTGTCTGTCCTACACCATACTGTCTGTCCTACACCCTACTGTCTGTCCTACACCATACTGTCTGTCCTACACCATACTGTCTGTCCTTCACCCTACTGTCTGTCCTACACCTTACTGTCTGTCCTACACCATACTGTCTGTCCTACACCATACTGTCTGTCCTACACCATACTGTCTGTCCTTCACCCTACTGTCTGTCCTACACCTTACTGTCTGTCCTACACCATACTGCCCATACTGTCTGTCCTACACCTTACTGTCTGTCCTACACCATACTGTCCATACTGTCTGTCCTACACCATACTGTCTGTCCTACACCATACTGTCTGTCCTACACCTTACTGTCTGTCCTACACCATACTGTCTGTCCTACACCATACTGTCTGTCCTACACCATACTGTCTGTCCTATACCATACTGTCTGTCCTACACCATACTGTCTGTCCTACACCATACTATCTGTCCTTCACCCTACTGTCTGTCCTACACCATACTGTCTGTCCTACACCATACTGTCTGTCCTACACCATACTGTCCATACTGTCTGTCCTACACCTTACTGTCTGTCCTACACCATACTGTCCATACTGTCTGTCCTACACCTTACTGTCTGTCCTACACCTTACTGTCTGTCCTACACCATACTGTCTGTCCTACACCATACTGTCTGTCCTACACCATACTGTCTGTCCTATACCATACTGTCTGTCCTACACCATACTGTCTGTCGTACACCATACTGTCTGTCCTACACCATACTGTCTGTCCTACACCTTACTGTCTTTCCTACACCATACTGTCTGTCCTATACCATACTGTCTGTCCTACACCATACTGTCTGTCCTACACCA
>NW_026278830.1:0-52500 GCF_023373465.1 Oncorhynchus keta | reverse complement strand
CCTTAACCACCCAGCCCCTTAACAACCCAGCCCCTTAACAACCCAGCCCCTTAACAACACAGCCCCTTAACAACCCAGCCCCTTAACAACCCAGCCCCTTAACCACCCAGCCCCTTAACCACCCAGCCCCTTAACAACACAGCCCCTTAACCACCCCTTAACCACCCAGCCCCTTAACAACCCAGCCCTTAACCACCCAGCCCCTTAACCACACAGCCCCTTAACAACACAGCCCCTTAACCACCCAACCACCCAGCCCCTTAACAACACAGCCCCTTAACCACCCAGCCCCTTAACAACACAGCCCCTTAACAACCCAGCCCCTTAACAACACAGCCCCTTAACAATCCAGCCCCTTAACAACACAGACCCTTAACCACCCAGCCCCTTAACAACCCAGCCCCTTAACAACCCAGCCCCTTAACAATCCAGCCCCTTAACAACACAGACCCTTAACCACCCAGCCCCTTAACACAGCCCCTTAACAATCCAACCCCTTAACATTTACATTACATTTAAGTCATTTAGCAGACGCTCTTATCCAGAGCGACTTACAAATTGGTGCATTCACCTTATGGCATCCAGTAGAATAGTCACTTTACAATAGTGCATCTAAATCTTAAAGGGGGTGGGGGTGAGAAGGATTACTTATCCTATCCTAGGTATTCCTTAAAGAGGTGGGGTTTCAGGTGTCTCCGGAAGGTGGTGATTGACTCCGCTGTCCTGGCGTCGTGAGGGAGTTTGTTCCACCATTGGGGGGCCAGAGCAGCGAACAGTTTTGACTGGGCTGAGCGGGAACTGTACTTCCTCAGTGGTAGGGAGGCGAGCAGGCCAGAGGTGGATGAACGCAGTGCCCTTGTTTGGGTGTAGGGCCTGATCAGAGCCTGGAGGTACTGAGGTGCCGTTCCCTCACAGCTCCGTAGGCAAGCACCATGGTCTTGTAGCGGATGCGAGCTTCAACTGGAAGCCAGTGGAGAGAGCGGAGGAGCGGGGTGACGTGAGAGAACTTGGGAAGGTTGAACACCAGACGGGCTGCGGCGTTCTGGATGAGTTGTAGGGGTTTAATGGCACAGGCAGGGAGCCCAGCCAACAGCGAGTTGCAGTAATCCAGACGGGAGATGACAAGTGCCTGGATTAGGACCTGCGCCGCTTCCTGTGTGAGGCAGGGTCGTACTCTGCGGATGTTGTAGAGCATGAACCTACAGGAACGGGCCACCTCCTTGATGTTAGTTGAGAACGACAGGGTGTTGTCCAGGATCACGCCAAGGTTCTTAGCGCTCTGGGAGGAGGACACAATGGAGTTGTCAACCGTGATGGCGAGATCATGGAACGGGCAGTCCTTCCCCGGGAGGAAGAGCAGCTCCGTCTTGCCGAGGTTCAGCTTGAGGTGGTGATCCGTCATCCACACTGATATGTCTGCCAGACATGCAGAGATGCGATTCGCCACCTGGTCATCAGAAGGGGGAAAGGAGAAGAATAATTGTGTGTCGTCTGCATAGCAATGATAGGAGAGACCATGTGAGGTTATGACAGAGCCAAGTGACTTGGTGTATAGCGAGAATAGGAGAGGGCCTAGAACAGAGCCCTGGGGGACACCAGTGGTGAGAGCGCGTGGTGAGGAGACAGATTCTCGCCACGCCACCTGGTAGGAGCGACCTGTCAGGTAGGACGCAATCCAAGCGTTGGCCGCGCCGGAGATGCCCAACTCGGAGAGGGTGGAGAGGAGGATCTGATGGTTCACAGTATCGAAGGCAGCCGATAGGTCTAGAAGGATGAGAGCAGAGGAGAGAGAGTTAGCTTTAGCGGTGCGGAGCGCCTCCGTGATACAGAGAAGAGCAGTCTCAGTTGAATGACTAGTCTTGAAACCCAGCCCCTTAACAACACAGCCCCTTAACCACCCAGCCCCTTAACAATCCAGCCCCTTAACAACCCAGCCCCTTAACATTCCAGCCCAGCCCCTAACAACCCATCTCAGCCCCTAACAACATAACCCAGCCCCTAACAACATAACCCAGCCCCCTAACAACCTAGCCCAGCCCCCAAACACCATAACCCAGCCCCCTAACAACCAAGCCCAGCCCCATAACAACATAACCCAGCCCCTTAACAACCCAGCCCCCTAACAACCCACCTCAGCCCCCTAACAACATAACCCAGCCCCCTAATCCAGCCCCTTAACAACCCAGCCCCTTAACAACCCAACCCAGCCCCTTAACAACCCAGCTCAGCCCCCTAACAACCCAGCTCAGCCCCCTAACAACCCAGCTCAGCACCCTAACAACCCATCTCAGCCCCCTAACAACCCAGACCAGCCCCTTAACAACCCAGCTCAGCCCCTTAACAACCCAGCCCAGCCCCCTAACAACCCATCTCAGCCCCCTAACAACATAACCCAGCCCCCTAACAACATAACCCAGCCCCCTAACAACCTAGCCCAGCCCCCAAACACCATAACCCAGCCCCCTAACAACCAAGCCCAGCCCCATAACAACATAACCCAGCCCCTTAACAACCCAGCCCCCTAATAACCCACCTCAGCCCCCTAACAACATAACCCAGCCCCCTAATCCAGCCCCTTAACAACCCAGCCCCTTAACAACCCAACCCAGCCCCTTAACAACCCAGCTCAGCCCCCTAACAACCCAGCTCAGCCCCCTAACAACCCAGCTCAGCACCCTAACAACCCATCTCAGCCCCCTAACAACCCAGACCAGCCCCTTAACAACCCAGCTCAGCCCCTTAACAACCCAGCTCAGCCCCTTAACAACCCAGCTCAGCCCCTTAACAACATAACCCAGCCCCCTAACAACCCAGCTCAGCCCCTTAACAACCCAACTCAGCCCCTTAACAACCCAACTCAGCCCCTTAACAACCCAGCTCAGCCCCTGAACAACTCAGCTCAGCCCCTTAACAACAGAGCCCAGCCCCCTAACAACCCAGCCAAGTCCCCTATCAACCCAGCCCAGCGTTTAATGCAAGTCAGAAAAACAGGTGCTCTGTGTCTGTGTCTGTGTCTGTGTCTGTGTCTGTGTCTGTGTCTGTGTCTGTGTCTGTGTCTGTGTCTCTGTCTCTGTCTCTGTCTCTGTCTCTGTCACTCTGTCTCTGTGTCTCTGTCTCTCTGTCTCTGTCTCTGTCTCTGTCACTCTGTCTCTGTGTCTCTGTCTCTGTCTCTCTGTCTCTGTCTCCATCTCTCTCTCTCTCTCTCCACCATATCTATCTCAAACGATCACCCTGTGCCAGAACAACAGGACATGTGGAAACGTGTAGTGTATCTGAGAGAGAACAGAGCCAAAACAGAACTCTTTCCAGGAAAGACAAAGTTAATCGGAGACAATCCTGTGAAAAACAAAGATTGTAGCTGGAGATGCCTACTTGCTGCCTACTTCCTGCCTACTTGCTGCCTACTTCCTGCCTACTTCCTGCCTACTTGCTGCCTACTTGCTGCCTACTTCCTGCCTACTTCCTGCCTACTTGCTGCCTACTTGCTGCCTACTTGCTGCCTACTTGCTGCCTACTTCCTACTTCCCTACTTGCTGCCTACTTCCTGCCTACTTGCTGCCTACTTCCTGCCTACTTGCTGCCTACTTCCTGCCTACTTGCTGCTTACAGCCAGCAGCATACCACCCTGCATCCCACTGCTGGTTTGCCTCTGAAGCTAAGCAGGGTTGGTCCTGGTTGGTCCCTGGATGGGAGACCAGGTGGTGTTGGAGGGCCAGTAGGAGGCACTCTTTCCTCTGGTCTAAAAAAATATCCCAATACCCCAGTGATTGGGGACACTGCCCTGTGTAGGGTGCCGTCTTTCGGATGGGACATTAAACGGGTGTCCTGACTCTCTGAGGTCATTAAAGATCCCAATGGCACTTATCGTAAGAGTGGGTGTTAACCCCGGTGTCCTGCCTAAATTCCCAATCTGGCCCTCAAACCTTCATGGTCACCTAATAATCCCCAGTTTACAATTGGCTCATTCATCTCCCTCCTCTCCCCTGTAACTATTCCCCAGGTTGTTGCTGCAAATGAGAATGTGTTCTCAGTCAATTTACCTGTAAAAATAACATAAAACTTCCTACCTACTCATTGCCTACCAGCTAACACATCTCATGTGACAGGGCTGGTGAGAAAGATGGCTGTATTCTGGGGCCTGATCACGGTAGACATTTCCTTTATAACCACAGGTCTAGGCTCAGTTTCAGGATCTCCCTAAACTTAACCAATAGAAACTAACTTAACAACATATCTAGGATCCAATTGTCACAATCACCAATCCTAACCTTAACCATTAGAAAATAACTTGACAACTGATCTAGCATCAGCTTGCCTTTTTCCATGTCTTGAGGACGTGCTTTAAACTGGCCACTAGGGGCAACAGTGAGTACTTAAAATGTATTTTTATTTCACCTTTATTTAACCAGGTAAGCTAGGGGAGAACAAGTTCTCATTTACAACTGTGACCTGGCCAAGATAAAGCAAAGCACTGTGACACAAACAACAACACAGAGTTACACATGGAGTAAACAAACGTACAGTCAATAACACAATAGAATCAAAATAAAGACTATATACAGTGTGTGCAAATAGTGAGGAGGTAAGGCAATAAATAGGCCATAGTAGCGAAGTAATTACAATTCAGCAGATTAACACTGGAGTGATAGATGAGCAGATGCTGGTGTGTAAGTAGTGATACTGGTGTGCAAAAGAGCAAAGAAGTAAATAAAAACAATATGGGGATGATGTAGGTAGATTGGGTGGGCTATTTACAGATGGACTATGTACAGCTGCAGCGATCGGTTAGCTGCTCAGATAGCTGATGTTTAAAGTGAGGGAAATGTAAGTTCCAGCTTCAGCGATTTTTTGCAATTCGTTCCAATCACTGGCAGCAGAGAACTGGAAGGAAAGGCGGCCAAATGAGGTGTTGGCTTTGGGGATGATCAGTGAGATATACCTGCTGGAACGTGTGCTACAGGTGGGTGTTGCCATCGTGACCAGTGAACTGAGATAAGGCGGAGCTTTACCTAGCATAGACATAGATGACCTGGAGCCAGTGGGTCTGGCAACGAATATGTAGCGAGGGCCAGCCGACTAGAGCATACAGGTCGCAGTGGTGGGTGGTATAAGGAGCTTTGGTGACAAAACGGATGGCACTGTGATAGACTACATCCAATTAATTGAGTAGGGTATTGGAGGCTATTTTGTAAATGACATCGCCAAAGTCGGGGATCGGTAGGATAGTCAGTTTTACTAGGGTAAGTTTGACGGTGTGAGTGAAGGAGGCTTTGTTGCGAAATAGGAAGCTGATTCTAGATTTAACTTTGGATCGGAGATGTTTGATATGAGTCTGGAAGGATAGTTTACAGTCTAACCAGACACCTAGGTATTTGTCGTTGTCCACATATTCTAAGTCAGAACCGTCCAGAGTAGTGATGCTAGTCGGGCGTGTGGGTGCAGGCAGCGAACGGTTAAAAATCATGGATTTGGTTTTACTAGAATTTAAGAGCAGTTGGAGGCCATCAAGTAGTATTGGGTTTTGCCTGGGCATTGAGGACGGGGAAGGTGGATGGATGTAATCTCTCTCTGAATCAGAAGGTATCATGTTAAATCCCATGACTCTGAATCAGAAGGTAGCATGTTAAATCCCATGACTCTGAATCAGAAGGTAGCATGTTAAATCCCATGACTCTGAATCAGAAGGTAGCATGTTAAATCCAGAAGGTAGCATGACTCTGAATCAGAAGGTAGCATGTTAAATCCCATGACTCTGAATCAGAAGGTAGCATGTTAAATCCCATGACTCTGAATCAGAAGGTAGCATGTTAAATCCCATGACTCTGAATCAGAAGGTAGCATGTTAAATCCCATGACTCTGAATCAGAAGGTAGCATGTTAAATCCCATGACTCTGAATCAGAAGGTAGCATGTTAAATCCCATGACTCTGAATCAGAAGGTAGCATGTTAAATCCCATGACTCTGAATCAGAAGGTAGCATGTTAAATCCCATGACTCTGAATCAGAAGGTAGCATGTTAAATCCCATGACTCTGAATCAGAAGGTAGCATGTTAAATCCCATGACTCTGAATCAGAAGGTAGGTAGACATGTTAAATCCCATGACTCTGAATCAGAAGGTAGCATGTTAAATCCCATGACTCTGAATCAGAAGGTAGCATGTTAAATCCCATGACTCTGAATCAGAAGGTAGCATGTTAAATCCCATGACTCTGAATCAGAAGGTAGCATGTTAAATCCCATGACTCTGAATCAGAAGGTAGCATGTTAAATCCCATGACTCTGAATCAGAAGGTAGCATGTTAAATCCCATGACTCTGAATCAGAAGGTAGCATGTTAAATCCCATGACTCTGAATCAGAAGGTAGCATGTTAAATCCCATGACTCTGAATCAGAAGGTAGCATGTTAAATCCCATGACTCTGAATCAGAAGGTAGCATGTTAAATCCCATGACTCTGAATCAGAAGGTAGCATGTTAAATCCCATGACTCTGAATCAGAAGGTAGCATGTTAAATCCCATGACTCTGAATCAGAAGGTAGCATGTTAAATCCCATGACTCTGAAGGTAGCATGTTAAATCCCATGACTCTGAATCAGAAGGTAGCATGTTAAATCCCATGACTCTGAATCAGAAGGTAGCATGTTAAATCCCATGACTCTGAATCAGAAGGTAGCATGTTAAATCCCATGACTCTGAATCAGAAGGTAGCATGTTAAATCCCATGACTCTGAATCAGAAGGTAGCATGTTAAATCCCATGACTCTGAATCAGAAGGTAGCATGTTAAATCCCATGACTCTGAATCAGAAGGTAGCATGTTAAATCCCATGACTCTGAATCAGAAGGTAGCATGTTAAATCCCATGACTCTGAATCAGAAGGTAGCATGTTAAATCCCATGACTCTGAATCAGAAGGTAGCATGTTAAATCCCATGACTCTGAATCAGAAGGTAGCATGTTAAATCCCATGACTCTGAATCAGAAGGTAGCATGTTAAATCCCATGAAATCAGGTAGCATGTTAAATCCCATGACTCTGAATCAGAAGGTAGCATGTTAAATCCCATGACTCTGAATCAGAAGGTAGCATGTTAAATCCCATGACTCTGAATCAGAAGGTAGCATGTTAAATCCCATGACTCTGAATCAGAAGGTAGCATGTTAAATCCCATGACTCTGAATCAGAAGGTAGCATGTTAAATGACCATGACTCTGAATCAGAAGGTAGCATGTTAAATCCCATGACTCTGAATCAGAAGGTAGCATGTTAAATCCCTCTGAATCAGAAGGTAGCATGTTAAATCTGAATCAGAAGGTAGCATGTTAAATCCCATGACTCTGAATCAGAAGGTAGCATGTTAAATCCCATGACTCTGAATCAGAAGGTAGCATGTTAAATCCCATGACTCAATCAGAAGGTAGCATGTTAAATCCCATGACTCAGAAGGTAGCATGTTAAATCCCATGAATCAGAAGGTAGCATGTTAAATCCCATGACTCTAGCATGTTAAATCCCATGATGACTCTGAATCAGAAGGTAGCATGTTAAATCCCATGACTCTGAATCAGAAGGTAGCATGTTAAATCCCATGACTCTGAATCAGAAGGTAGCATGTTAAATCCCATGACTCTGAATCAGAAGGTAGCATGTTAAATCCCATGACTCTGAGCATGTTAAATCCCTCTGAATGACTGTTAAATCTGACTCTGAATCAGAAGGTAGCATGTTAAATCCCATGACTCTGAATCAGAAGGTAGCATGTTAAATCCCATGACTCTGAATCAGAAGGAATAGAAGGTATGTTAAATGACTCTGAATCAGAAGGTAGCATGTTAAATCCCATGACTCAGAAGGTAGCATGTTAAATCCCATGACTCTGAATCATAGCATGTTAAATCCCATGACTCTGAATCAGAAGGTAGCATGTTAAATCCCATGACTCTGAATCAGAAGGTAGCATGTTAAATCCCATGACTCTGAATCAGAAGGTAGCATGTTAAATCCCATGACTCTGAATCAGAAGGTAGCATGTTAAATCCCATGACTCTGAATCAGAAGGTAGCATGTTAAATCCCATGACTCTGAATCAGAAGGTAGCATGTTAAATCCCATGACTCTGAATCAGAAGGTTAAATCCCATGAAGGTCATGTTAATCCCATGACTCTGAATCAGAAGGTAGCATGTTAAATCTGACTCTGAATCAGAAGGTAGCATGTTAAATCCCATGACTCTGAATCAGAAGGTAGCATGTTAAATCCCATGACTCTGAATCAGAAGGTAGCATGTTAAATCCCATGACTCTGAATCAGAAGGTAGCATGTTAAATCCCATGACTCTGAATCAGAAGGTAGCATGTTAAATCCCATGACTCTGAATCAGAAGGTAGCATGTTAAATCCCATGACTCTGAATCAGAAGGTAGCATCCCATGACTCTGAATCAGAAGGTAGCATGTTAAATCCCATGACTCTGAATCAGAAGGTAGCATGTTAAATCCCATGACTCTGAATCAGAAGGTAGCATGTTAAATCCCATGACTCTGAATCAGAAGGTAGCATGTTAAATCCCATGACTCTGAATCAGAAGGTAGCATGTTAAATCCCATGACTCTGAATCAGAAGGTAGCATGTTAAATCCCATGACTCTGAATCAGAAGGTAGCATGTTAAATCCCATGACTCTGAATCAGAAGGTAGCAAATGTTAAATCCCATGATCTGAATCAGAAGGTCATGAAGAAGGTAGCATGTTAAATCCCATGACTCTGAATCAGAAGGTAGCATGTTAAATCCCATGACTCTGAATCAGAAGGTAGCATGTTAAATCCCATGACTCTGAATCAGAAGGTAGCATGTTAAATCCCATGACTCTGAATCAGAAGGTAGCATGTTAAATCCCATGACTCTGAATCAGAAGGTAGCATGTTAAATCCCATGACTCTGAATCAGAAGGTAGCATGTTAAATCCATGACTCTGAATCAGAAGGTAGCATGTTAAATCCCATGACTCTGAATCAGAAGGTAGCATGTTAAATCCCATGACTCTGAATCAGAAGGTAGCATGTTAAATCCCATGACTCTGAAGGTAGCATGTTAAATCCCTGAATCAGAAGGTAGCATGTTAAATCATGTTAAATCCCATGACTCTGAACCAGAAGGTAGCATGTTAAATCCCATGACTCTGAATCAGAAGGTAGCATGTTAAATCCCATGACTCTGAATCAGAAGGTAGCATGTTAAATCCCATGACTCTGAATCAGAAGGTAGCATGTTAAATCCCATGACTCTGAACCAGAAGGTAGCATGTTAAATCCCATGACTCTGAATCAGAAGGTAGCATGTTAAATCCCATGACTCTGAACCAGAAGGTAGCATGTTAAATCCCATGACTCTGAATCAGAAGGTAGCATGTTAAATCCCATGACTCTGAATCAGAAGGTAGCATGTTAAATCCCATGACTCTGAATCAGAAGGTAACATGTTAAATCCCATGACTCTGATTCAGAAGGTAGCATGTTAAATCCCATTGGTGGACACTCAGTGTTATTTATATTTTATTTAAACCTGTCCCAAAACTTAACCCTTACCTTAACGCTTCAGAATGAGTGCCTAAACACACACACACTGCACACACAAACACAACGTTCACATGCAACGAACACACGTGTCAGAGTCAATTAACTCTGTGTATACTTATACTTGTTGAGAGAGAGAGAGAGAGAGAGAGAGAGAGAGAGAGAGAGAGAGAGAGAGAGAGAGAGAGAGAGAGAGAGAGACAGAGAGAGAGAGAGAGAGAGAGAGAGAGAGAGAGAGAGAGAGAGAGAGAGAGAGAGAGAGAGAGACAGAGAGAGAGACAGAGAGAGAGAGAGAGACAGAGAGAGACAGAGAGAGAGAGTGAGAGAGAGCTATTTATTTGACTCCTGTGGTTGTTATTGTTTTGGATGAAAGGAGGAAGCAGCAGAGATCTGTTCTCATTTGTAGACAAGACTATTAATTATTCTTGTTTACGAAAATAGACTGTGCGCAACGTAGCTATTGTCTGTCTGGTTTGCCTCTTCTTGTCCAACTGTGGCTAATGTCAGCCTGTGTCTGCCAAACAGCAGTGGATGGATAGCGGGCAGGTTTCTGTGGGCGGGGCGTGTATATTTTCACTTCCTGTAAGTGTGATCACCATAACATCATGTGAAATAAAATATGTGCCCTAGTTAAAGCGAGAGCTCTTTTTGCCAACATGTCTTCTGACCTCAATGGGTCTTCCTGGTTAACTAAAGGTTAAATAGGTTAGAGTTGTTTATTTTCACTTCCTGCTACTGTGAGCACGATAACAACTATGTGACCCGACCAGGGAAGACTCTAGAGGAAACTGTGTCCCAATTAGAGGCTGTCCTCCCTGTAGAGATCAGGTTCTACATTTAGAGGAAACTGTGGCCCAGTTAGAGGCTATCCTCAGATCAGGTTCCATCTCTAATGGTTCTAACAGGGGTATGACTGCATCACCTCTCTCTCTCTCTCTCTCTCTCTCTCTCTCTCTCTCTCTCTCTCTCTCTCCCTCTCTCTCTCTCTCTCTCTCTCTCTCTCTCTCTCTCTCTCTCTCTCTCTCTCTCTCTCTCCCAAAGGAAAACTCCATTGGGGGGGTCTAAGGGGTCTCCCGTGTCCCTTTCCTAACAGGGGTATGACTGTACCATGAGTATGACGTATGACTACATCAGTGGTATGACTGTGAGTCTATGGTGGGGGGGGCACTGAACGGCTAGTGTGTGTGTGAGGACGTGTTAATGCACGTGTATGTGTGTAGTCAGACAGACGGGCGGACAGATGGTCAGAGGGACAGACAGATCGGCAGGTAGTCAGACAGACAGGTGGACAGATGGTCAGAGGGACAGACAGATAGCCTGGCAGGCAGGTAGTCAGACTGACAGGTGGACGGACTCTCTGTCAGAGGGACAGACAGATCTCTCTAGTCAGACAGACAGGTGGACGGACGGTCAGAGGGACTGTCTCTCTCTGATAGCCTGGCAGGCAGGTAGTCAGACAGACAGGTGGACGGACTCTCTCTCAGACAGGTAGTCAGACAGACAGGTGGACTGTCGGTCAGAGGGACTCTCTCTCTCTCTCAGACAGACAGGTGGACGGACGGTCAGAGGGACAGACTCTCTCTAGCCTGGCAGGCAGGTAGTCAGACAGACAGGTGGACGGACTCTCTCTGTCAGACTCTCTCTCTCTCTTCAGACAGGTCTCTCTCGGTCAGAGGGACAGACAGGTCTCTCAGTCTCTCAGGTGGACTCTCTCGGTCAGAGGGACAGACAGATCTCAGGTAGTCAGACAGACAGGTGGACGGACGGTCAGAGGGACAGACAGATAGCCTGGCAGGCAGGTAGTCAGACAGACAGGTGGACGGACGGTCAGAGGGACAGACAGGTAGTCAGACAGACAGGTGTACCATGACGGTCAGAGGGACAGACATGACGGCAGGTAGTCAGACAGACAGGTGGACTGACTCCCAAAGGAAAACAGATCGGGGGTAGTCAGACAGACAGGTGTGGACTTTCAGAGGGACAGGGGTAATGACTGTACATGTGTATGACGTCAGAGGGACAGACATCAGTGGTCATGACAGGTGAGGACTATGGTGGAGGGACAGGTAGTCAGACAGACAGGTGGACGGACGGTCAGAGGGACAGACAGGTAGTCAGACAGACAGGTGGACGGACGGTCAGAGGGACAGACAGATCGGCAGGTAGTCAGACAGACAGGTGGACGGACGGTCAGAGGGACAGACAGATCGGCAGGTAGTCAGACAGACAGGTGGACGGACGGTCAGAGGGACAGACAGGTAGTCAGACAGACAGGTGGACGGACGGTCAGAGGGACAGACAGGTAGTCAGACAGACAGGTGGACGGACGGTCAGAGGGACAGACAGGTAGTCAGACAGACAGGTGGACGGACGGTCAGAGGGACAGTCTGATCTATTTAATAAAAAATAAGAAAATATGTTTTTTCTCAACATAGAAATACGGCGATCAGAACAGGAGTATACATGTTGTTATGGTATTAAAGACGACACCAAACACCCATCTGGGTTACAAGAGCAGATTCTATGTCATCTTAATGATACAAGAGAAGGTGTCTGGCACGATTCACTATTTCTTCTGAAATACTGTAACACTGACCAACCGACCAACTGACCACACTGACCAACCGACCAACACACTGACCAACCGACCAACACACTGACCAACCAACCAACCGACCAACACACTGACCAACCGACCAACACACTGACCAACCGACCAACACACTGACCAACCGACCAACCGACCAACACACTGACCAACTGACCAACACACTGACCAACCGACCAACACACTGACCAACCGACCAACACACTGACCAACCAACCGACCAACACACTGACCAACCGACCAACACACTGACCAACCGACCAACCGACCAACACACTGACCAACTGACCAACACACTGACCAACCGACCAACCGACCAACACACTGACCAACCGACCAACACACTGACCAACCGACCAACACACTGACCAACCGACCAACCGACCAACACACTGACCAACCGACCAACACACTGACCAACTGACCAACTGACCACACTGACCAACCGACCAACCAACCACACTAACCGACCAACCGACCAACCGACCAACTGCACAGGAACAAGAAGAAGAAACTGACTGACCAACTGACCACACTGACCAACCGACCAACTGACCACACTGACCAACTGACCACACTGACCAACCGACCAACCGACCAACTGACCAACCGACTAACCGACCAACCGACCAACCGACCAACTGACCAACCGACCAACTGACCAACCGACTAACCGACCAATGGACCAACTGACCACACTGACCAACCGACCAACTGACCAACTGACCAACTGACCAACCGACCAACTGACCAACCGACTAACCGACCAACCGACCAACCGACCAACTGACCAACCGACCACTGACCAACCGACTGACCAATGGACCAACTGACCAACCAACCGACCAACTGACCAACCGACTAACAACTGACCAACCCACACTGACCAACCGACCAACTGCACAGGAACAAGAAGAAGAAAAAAGTTGAAAGTGAAATTGAGATTTTCAGAGCGACTTACAAATTGGTGCATTCACCTTTGATTCAGAATTCAAAAGTATTTGATTGGAGGATCCTCCAAATCGATATTGTACACATGTAGCGTTCATCAAAGTGTTGATGGTTGGTTGATGATGCACATATGTGTGGAGGTGCCGACTAATAGCTAATAAACTATAAACTATCAAAATAAGGAAAGTTGCACACTCCATGTATTAACTCACAGCAATTTAATGGGTATTTACCAACGTTTTGGCATCACTGTGCCTTCCTCAGGGTGACCCTGACCACACTGACCAACCGACCAACGCACTGAGCAACTGACCAACCCACTGACCAACCGACCAACACACTGACCAACCGACCAACCGACCAACACACTGACCAACTGACCAACACACTGACCAACCGATACACCGACCAACACACTGACCAACCGACCAACACACTGACCAACCGACCAACACACTGACCAACCGACCAACCGACCAACACACTGACCAACCGACCAACACACTGACCAACTGACCAACTGACCACACTGACCAACCGACCAACCAACCACACTAACCGACCAACCGACCAACCGACCAACTGCACAGGAACAAGAAGAAGAAACTGACTGACCAACTGACCACACTGACCAACCGACCAACTGACCACACTGACCAACTGACCACACTGACCAACTGACCACACTGACCAACCGACCAACCGACCAACTGACCAACCGACTAACCGACCAACCGACCAACCGACCAACTGACCAACCGACCAACTGACCAACCGACTAACCGACCAATGGACCAACTGACCACACTGACCAACCGACCAACCGACCAACTGACCAACCGACTAACCGACCAACCGACCAACCGACCAACTGACCACACTGACCACACTAACCAACCGACCAACCGACCAACTGACCAACCGACCAACCGACCAACTGCACAGGAACAAGAAGAAGAAAAAGTTGAAAGTGAAATTGAGATTTTCAGATGATTCAGAAGAATTCAAAAGTATTTGATTGGAGGATCCTCCAAATCGATATTGTACACATGTAGCGTTCATCAAAGTGTTGATGGTCGGTTGATGATGCACATATGTGTGGAGGTGCCGACTAATAGCTAATAAACTATAAACTATCAAAATAAGGAAAGTTGCACACTCCATGTATTAACTCACAGCAATTTAATGGGTATTTACCAACGTTTTGGCATCACTGTGCCTTCCTCAGGGTGACCCTGACCACACTGACCAACCGACCAATGCACTGAGCAACCACCAACACACTGACCAACCGACCAACACCCTGACCAACCGACCATCACACTGACCAACCGACCAACACACTGACCAACCGACCAACACCCTGACCAACCGACCAACACACTGACCAACCGACCAACACACTGACCAACCGACCAACCGACAACACACTGACCAACCGACCAACACACTGACCAACCGACCAACACACTGACCAACCGACCAACCGACCAACACACTGACCAACCGACCAACCGACCAACACACTGACCAACCGACCAATACACTGACCAACCGACCAACACACTGACCAACCGACCAACACACTGACCAACCGACCAACACCACACACTGACCAACCGACCAACACACTGACCAACACACTGACCAACCGACCAACACACTGACCAACACACTGACCAACCGACCAACACACTGACCAACACACTGACCAACCGACCAACACACCGACCAACCGACCAATACACTGACCAACCGACCAACTGACCAATACACTGACCAACCGACCAACCGACCAACACACTGACCAACACACTGACCAACCGACCAACCAACCAACACCCTGACCAACACACTGACCAACCGACCAACTGACCAACACACTGACCAACCGACCAACCGACCAACACACTGACCAACTGACCAACTGACCACACTGACCAACCGACCAACTGACCACACTAACCGACCAACCGACCAACTGCACAGGAACAAGAAGAAGAAACTGACTGACCAACTGACCACACTGACCAACCGACCAACCAACCAACTGACCACACTGACCAACTGACCACACTGACCAACCGACCAACCGACCAACTGACCAACCGACTAACCGAACAACCGACCAACCGACCAACTGACCAACCGACCAACTGACCAACCGACTAACCGACCAAAGGACCAACTGACCACACTGACCAACCGACCAACCGACCAACTGACCAACCGACTAACCGACCAACCGACCAACCGACCAACTGACCACACTGACCACACTAACCAACCGACCAACCGACCAACTGACGAACCGACCAACCGACCAACTGCACAGGAACAACAAGAAGAAAAAGTTGAAAGTGAAATTGAGATTTTCAGATGATTCAGAATTCAAAAGTATTTGATTGGAGGATCCTCCAAATCGATATTGTACACATGTAGCGTTCATCAAAGTGTTGATGGTCGGTTGATGATGCACATATGTGTGGAGGTGCCGACTAATAGCTAATAAACTATAAACTATCAAAATAAGGAAAGTTGCACACTCCATGTATTAACTCACAGCAATTTAATGGGTATTTACCAACATTTTGGCATCACTGTGCCTTCCTCAGGGTGACCCTGACCACACTGACCAACCGACCAACGCACTGAGCAACCGACCAACACACTGACCAACCGACCAACACCCTGACCAACCGACCATCACACTGACCAACCGACCAACACACTGACCAACCGACCAACCGACCAACACACCGACCAACCAACACACTGACCAACCGACCACACTGACCAACCGACCAACCACCAAACACTGACCAACCGACCAACATACTGACCAACCGACCAACACACTGACCAACACACTGACCAACCGACCAACACACTGACCAACCGACCAACACACTGACCAACCACCAACACACTGACCAACCAACCAACCGACCAACACACTGACCAACCGACCAACACACCGACCAACACACTGACCAACCGACCAACACACTGACCAACCGACCAACACACTGACCAACCGACCAACACACTGACCAACACACTGACCAACCGACCAACACACTGACCAACCGACCAACCACTGACCAACACACCGACCAACCACCAAAACACTGACCAACCGACCAACCGACCAACACACTGACCAACCGACCAACCCACCAACACACTGACCAACCGACCAACACACTGACCAACCGACAAAACACTGACCAACACACTGACCAACCGACCAACACACTGACCAACCGACCAACACACTGACCAACACACTGACCAACCGACCAACACACTGACCAACCGACCAACACACTGACCAACCGACCAACCAACCACCTTTGACCAGACCAACACACTGACCAACACACTGACCAACCGAACACCGACCAACCACTGACCAACCACCAACACCAACTGACCAACTGACACTGACCAACCGAACCAACAACTGACCAACACACTGACCAACCGACCAACACACTGACCAACCGACCAACACACTGACCAACCGACCAACACAACTGACCAACCGACCAACCGACCAACCGACAACTGACCAACACACTGACCAACCGACCAACCGACCAACACACTGACCAACTGACCAACTGACCACACTGACCAACCCACACTGACCAACCGACCAACTGACCACACTAACCGACCAACCGACCAACTGCACAGGAACAAGAAGAAGAAACTGACTGACCAACTGACCACACTGACCAACCGACCAACCAACCAACTGACCACACTGACCAACTGACCACACTGACCAACCGACCAACCGACCAACTGACCAACCGACCAACCGACCAACCGACCAACCGACCAACTGACCAACCGACCAACTGACCAACCGACTAACCGACCAAAGGACCAACTGACCACACTGACCAACCGACCAACCGACCAACTGACCAACCGACTAACCGACCAACCGACCAACCGACCAACCGACCAACTGACCACACTGACCACACTAACCAACCGACCAACCGACCAACTGACCAACCGACCAACCGACCAACTGCACAGGAACAAGAAGAAGAAAAAGTTGAAAGTGAAATTGAGATTTTCAGATGATTCAGAATTCAAAAGTATTTGATTGGAGGATCCTCCAAATCGATATTGTACACATGTAGCGTTCATCAAAGTGTTGATGGTCGGTTGATGATGCACATATGTGTGGAGGTGCCGACTAATAGCTAATAAACTATAAACTATCAAAATAAGGAAAGTTGCACACTCCATGTATTAACTCACAGCAATTTAATGGGTATTTACCAACATATTGGCATCACTGTGCCTTCCTCAGGGTGACCCTGACCACACTGACCAACCGACCAACGCACTGAGCAACCGACCAACACACTGACCAACCGACCAACACCCTGACCAACCGACCATCACACTGACCAACCGACCAACACACTGACCAACCGACCAACACCCTGACCAACCGACCAACACACTGACCAACCGACCAACACACTGACCAACCGACCAACCGACCAACACACTGACCAACCGACCAACACACTGACCAACCGACCAACACACTGACCAACCGACCAACCGACCAACACACTGACCAACCGACCAACACACTGACCAACCGACCAACACACTGACCAACCGACCAACCGACCAACACACTGACCAACCGACCAACCGACCAACACACTGACCAACCGACCAATACACTGACCAACCGACCAACACACTGACCAACCGACCAACACACTGACCAACCGACCAACTGACCAACACACTGACCAACCGACCAACCGACCAACACACTGACCAACACACTGACCAACCGACCAACACACTGACCAACACACTGACCAACCGACCAACACACTGACCAACACACTGACCAACCGACCAACACACCGACCAACCGACCAATACACTGACCAACCGACCAACTGACCAATACACTGACCAACCGACCAACCGACCAACACACTGACCAACACACTGACCAACCGACCAACCAACACCCTGACCAACACACTGACCAACCGACCAACTGACCAACACACTGACCAACCGACCAACCGACCAACACACTGACCAACACACTGACCAACCGACCAACTGACCAACACACTGACCAACCAACCAACCGACCAACACACTGACCAACCGACCAACCAACACACTGACCAACTGACCAACACACTGAACAACCGACCAACCGACCAACACACTGACCAACCGACAAACACACTGACCAACCGACCAACACACTGACCAACCGAACAACCGACCAACACACCGACCAACCGACCAACACACTGACCAACCGACCAACCGACCAAAACACTGACAAACCAACCAACATACTGACCAACCGACCAACACACCGACCAACACACTGACCAACCGACCAACACACTGACCAACCGACCAACACACTGACCAACCAACCAACACACTGACCAACCAACCAACCGACCAACACACTGACCAACCGACCAACACACCGACCAACACACTGACCAACCGACCAACACACTGACCAACCGACCAACACACTGACCAACCGACCAACACACTGACCAACCAACCAACCGACCAACACACTGACCAACCGACCAACACACTGACCAACCGACCAACACACTGACCAACCGAACAACCCACCAACACACCGACCAACCAACCAAAACACTGACCAACCGACCAACCGACCAACACACTGACCAACCGACCAACCCACCAACACACTGACCAACCGACCAACACACTGACCAACCGACCAAAACACTGACCAACACACTGACCAACCGACCAACACACTGACCAACCGACCAACCGACCAACACACTGACCAACCGACCAACACACTGACCAACCGACCAACACACTGACCAACCGACCAACACACTGACCAACCGACCAACACACTGACCAACCGAACAACCGACCAACACACTGACCAACCGAACAACCGACCAACACACCGACCAACCGACCAACACACTGACCAACCGACCAACACACCGACCAACCGACCAACACACTGACCAACCGACCAACCGACCAACACACTGACCGACCAAACAACATACTGACCAACCGACCAACACACCGACCAACACACTGACCAACCCGACCAAGCCCCTGTAGGGGGCGCCAAAACGTGCCAGCGTTTTGAGGCCTTCCTCACTGACTGCTCCACATGTGTGTCACCACTGCGGTTAGAGTCTAGATGAAAACCAATATACTTAGTTGTTGTTACCACTGGTATTTCCTGTCCTCCTAGGATTAGTGGTGCAGGTTGTTGATGGTCTCAAGAAGACTTTCCACAGACTTTTTCCCATTCAGGAGCATGTAGCTGGATGTGACCCACTCTTCCAGCCGCTTTGCCTCCAAGCCCATGGAAGTGTCCTCTTGGATGCTGGTTAATGGTATAGCTCAGCACAGCCCTACATTGTCTGCATCCCCAGTGTCCAGAGTGTCACTGAAGACAACTTTTCCGGGGGACATGTGAAGGAGACTCCTTCCTTCAACCTAATGATAAATTCAACGTGGATGTGAGGATCGACACTGGAGACAGGATGCAGGTACAAGGAGAACATTTAATGAACAACGGACATGAAACAGGACAGGAACAGCGTCTGGACAGGGGAAAAATAACGGGAGGAGCAGACAGATTAAGACGGGGGTAATCAATAAAGTAATGGAGTCCAGGTGAGTCCAATATCGCGCAGCCACGCGTAATGATGGTGACAGGTGTGCGTAATGAAGGGCAGCCTGGTGCCACAGAGCGCCAGAGAGGGGGAGCGGGAGCAGGCGTGACAGTGGAATTTAAAAGGACTAAAACTAGTGATGGTTAAAATATAGTGGCTACAGTGGGCCTGTTGTAGCATGTTCATTGTGTCTGTCCAGTTGAATGTGAAAATGACATCGCCCAGCCCTAAACTGAGTTGATAGGACATTTTATCTGCAGTAGCTACTATGAGCCATTTCTGATGTCACAGAAGGCTACAATCATAGAATCAGGAAGTAGCTAGCATGTAACATGATCTCTATGGTGATAACAATCCTGTCAGTCCAAGCATTGTTTTATAGCAGAATCCAAGCAACACATCATTGTGTTAAAGATATGGAATTGGAGGAGAAAGAGATATCAGAAAGCACTAAATTAAAAGCTCTAAAATGAAAGACAACAGGGCTTTTGGAGGTCAAACAAGAAGATAAGTGAATTTTTGATGACAGACATCATCAACCAACTGTCAACTCTTTGACGAACGCGGCATGTGTACAATATCGATCCTGGGCAGTCAGTGTGCGTTTGCTTGGTAAAGGCGGGAGACTGCTTATTATTGTCTGTCCTATTGGTAGGGTAATGGGGTAGCTAGCCTGTCTGAGTGATATGACCCTGTGGGGAGGAGACTGTTAACAACTTATTATTGTCTGTCCTATTGGTAGGGTAATGGGGTAGCTAGCCTGTCTGAGTGATATGACCCTGTGGGGAGGAGACTGTTAACAACTTATTATTGTCTGTCCTATTGGTAGGGTAATGGGGTAGCTAGCCTGTCTGAGTGATATGACCCTGTGGGGAGGAGACTGCTTATTATTGTCTGTCCTATTGGTAGGGTAATGGGGTAGCTAGCCTGTCTGAGTGATATGACCCTGTGGGGAGGAGACTGCTTATTATTGTCTGTCCTATTGGTAGGGTAATGGGGTAGCTAGCCTGTCTGAGTGATATGACCCTGTGGGGAGGAGACTGTTAACAACTTATTATTGTCTGTCCTATTGGTAGGGTAATGGGGTAGCTAGCCTGTCTGAGTGATATGACCCTGTGGGGAGGAGACTGCTTATTATTGTCTGTCCTATTGGTAGGGTAATGGGGTAGCTAGCCTGTCTGAGTGATATGGCCTCGTGGGGAGGAGACTGTTAACAACTTATTATTGTCTGTCCTATTGGTAGGGTAATGGGGTAGCTAGCCTGTCTGAGTGATATGGCCTCGTGGGGAGGAGACTGTTAACAACTTATTATTGTCTGTTCTATTGGTAGGGTAATGGGGTAGCTAGCCTGTCTGAGTGATATGACCCTGTGGGGAGGAGACAGCTTATTATTGTCTGTCCTATTGGTAGGGTAATGGGGTAGCTAGCCTGTCTGAGTGATATGACCCTGTGGGGAGGAGACAGCTTATTATTGTCTGTCCTATTGGTAGGGTAATGGGGTAGCTAGCCTGTCTGAGTGATATGACCCTGTGGGGAGGAGACTGTTAACAACTTATTATTGTCTGTCCTATTGGTAGGGTAATGGGGTAGCTAGCCTGTCTGAGTGATATGACCCTGTGGGGAGGAGACTGTTAACAACTTATTATTGTCTGTCCTATTGGTAGGGTAATGGGGTAGCTAGCCTGTCTGAGTGATATGGCCTCGTGGGGAGGAGACTGTTAACAACTTATTATTGTCTGTCCTATTGGTAGGGTAATGGGGTAGCAAGCCTGTCTGAGTGATATGACCCTGTGGGGAGGAGACAGCTTATTATTGTCTGTCCTATTGGTAGGGTAATGGGGTAGCTAGCCTGTCTGAGTGATATGACCCTGTGGGGAGGAGACTGTTAACAACTTATTATTGTCTGTCCTATTGGTAGGGTAATGGGGTAGCTAGCCTGCCTGAGTGATATGGCCCTGTGGGGAGGAGACTGTTAACAGCTTATTATTGTCTGTCCTATTGGTAGGGTAATGGGGTAGCTAGCCTGTCTGAGTGATATGACCTCGTGGGGAGGAGACTGTTAACAACTTATTATTGTCTGTCCTATTGGTAGGGTAATGGGGTAGCTAGCCTGTCTGAGTGATATGACCCTGTGGGGAGGAGACAACTTATTATTGTCTGTTCTATTGGTAGGGTAATGGGGTAGCTAGCCTGTCTGAGTGATATGGCCCTGTGGGGAGGAGACTGCTTATTATTGTCTGTCCTATTGGTAGGGTAATGGGGTAGCTAGCCTGTCTGAGTGATATGGCCCTGTGGGGAGGAGACTGCTTATTATTGTCTGTCCTATTGGTAGGGTAATGGGGTAGCTAGCCTGTCTGAGTGATATGACCTCGTGGGGAGGAGACTGTTAACAACTTATTATTGTCTGTCCTATTGGTAGGGTAATGGGGTAGCTAGCCTGCCTGAGTGATATGACCCTGTGGGGAGGAGACTGTTAACAACTTATTATTGTCTGTCCTATTGGTAGGGTAATGGGGTAGCTAGCCTGTCTGAGTGATATGGCCCTGTGGGGAGGAGACTGTTAACAGCTTATTATTGTCTGTCCTATTGGTAGGGTAATGGGGTAGCTAGCCTGTCTGAGTGATATGACCTCGTGGGGAGGAGACTGTTAACAACTTATTATTGTCTGTCCTATTGGTAGGGTAATGGGGTAGCTAGCCTGCCTGAGTGATATGGCCCTGTGGGGAGGAGACTGTTAACAACTTATTATTGTCTGTCCTATTGGTAGGGTAATGGGGTAGCTAGCCTGTCTGAGTGATATGACCCTGTGGGGAGGAGACTGTTAACAACTTATTATTGTCTGTCCTATTGGTAGGGTAATGGGGTAGCTAGCCTGTCTGAGTGATATGACCCTGTGGGGAGGAGACAACTTATTATTGTCTGTTCTATTGGTAGGGTAATGGGGTAGCTAGCCTGTCTGAGTGATATGGCCCTGTGGGGAGGAGACTGTTAACAGCTTATTATTGTCTGTCCTATTGGTAGGGTAATGGGGTAGCTAGCCTGTCTGAGTGATATGACCCTGTGGGGAGGAGACTGTTAACAACTTATTATTGTCTGTCCTATTGGTAGGGTAATGGGGTAGCTAGCCTGTCTGAGTGATATGACCCTGTGGGGAGGAGACTGTTAACAACTTATTATTGTCTGTCCTATTGGTAGGGTAATGGGGTAGCTAGCCTGTCTGAGTGATATGACCCTGTGGGGAGGAGACAGCTTATTATTGTCTGTCCTATTGGTAGGGTAATGGGGTAGCTAGCCTGTCTGAGTGATATGACCCTGTGGGGAGGAGACTGCTTATTATTGTCTGTTCTATTGGTAGGGTAATGGGGTAGCTAGCCTGTCTGAGTGATATGACCTCGTGGGGAGGAGACTGCTTATTATTGTCTGTCCTATTGGTAGGGTAATGGGGTAGCTAGCCTGTCTGAGTGATATGGCCCTGTGGGGAGGAGACAGCTTATTATTGTCTGTCCTATTGGTAGGGTAATGGGGTAGCTAGCCTGTCTGAGTGATATGACCCTGTGGGGAGGAGACTGTTAACAACTTATTATTGTCTGTCCTATTGGTAGGGTAATGGGGTAGCTAGCCTGTCTGAGTGATATGGCCCTGTGGGGAGGAGACTGTTAACAACTTATTATTGTCTGTCCTATTGGTAGGGTAATGGGGTAGCTAGCCTGTCTGAGTGATATGACCCTGTGGGGAGGAGACAGCTTATTATTGTCTGTCCTATTGGTAGGGTAATGGGGTAGCTAGCCTGTCTGAGTGATATGGCCTCGTGGGGAGGAGACTGTTAACAACTTATTATTGTCTGTCCTATTGGTAGGGTAATGGGGTAGCTAGCCTGTCTGAGTGATATGGCCTCGTGGGGAGGAGACTGTTAACAACTTATTATTGTCTGTCCTATTGGTAGGGTAATGGGGTAGCTAGCCTGTCTGAGTGATATGACCCTGTGGGGAGGAGACTGTTAACAACTTATTATTGTCTGTCCTATTGGTAGGGTAATGGGGTAGCTAGCCTGTCTGAGTGATATGACCCTGTGGGGAGGAGACTGTTAACAACTTATTATTGTCTGTCCTATTGGTAGGGTAATGGGGTAGCTAGCCTGTCTGAGTGATATGACCCTGTGGGGAGGAGACTGTTAACAACTTATTATTGTCTGTCCTATTGGTAGGGTAATGGGGTAGCTAGCCTGTCTGAGTGATATGACCCTGTGGGGAGGAGACTGTTAACAACTTATTATTGTCTGTCCTATTGGTAGGGTAATGGGGTAGCTAGCCTGTCTGAGTGATATGACCCTGTGGGGAGGAGACTGTTAACAACTTATTATTGTCTGTCCTATTGGTAGGGTAATGGGGTAGCTAGCCTGTCTGAGTGATATGACCCTGTGGGGAGGAGACTGTTAACAACTTATTATTGTCTGTCCTATTGGTAGGGTAATGGGGTAGCTAGCCTGTCTGAGTGATATGACCCTGTGGGGAGGAGACTGTTAACAACTTATTATTGTCTGTCCTATTGGTAGGGTAATGGGGTAGCTAGCCTGTCTGAGTGATATGACCCTGTGGGGAGGAGACTGTTAACAACTTATTATTGTCTGTCCTATTGGTAGGGTAATGGGGTAGCTAGCCTGTCTGAGTGATATGACCCTGTGGGGAGGAGACTGTTAACAACTTATTATTGTCTGTCCTATTGGTAGGGTAATGGGGTAGCTAGCCTGTCTGAGTGATATGACCCTGTGGGGAGGAGACTGTTAACAACTTATTATTGTCTGTTCTATTGGTAGGGTAATGGGGTAGCTAGCCTGTCTGAGTGATATGACCCTGTGGGGAGGAGACTGACGTCTTAGAGGGAAACCGCTGTTCTGTGGTCTGACCTCAGAGACCAAATGTTGGAGGAATACTCAAATCTTTGACAAAGTAGAGACAATGTAACAATGTGTTAGGATTCTAATGAAGGACTAGATGTTGACATAGTAGAGACAATGTAACAATGTGTTAGGATTCTAATGAAGGACTAGATGTTGACAAAGTAGAGACAATGTAACAATGTGTTAGGATTCTAATGAAGGACTAGATGTTGACATAGTAGAAACAGTGTAACAATGTGTTAGGATTCTAATGAAGGACTAGATGTTGACATAGTAGAGACAATGTAACAATGTGTTAGGATTCTAATGAAGGACTAGATGTTGACATAGTAGAAACAATGTAACAATGTGTTAGGATTCTAATGAAGGACTAGATGTTGACATAGTAGAGACAATGTAACAATGTGTTAGGATTCTAATGAAGGACTAGATGTTGACAAAGTAGAGACAATGTAACAATGTGTTAGGATTCTAAATGAAGGACTAGATGTTGACATAGTAGAAACAGTGTAACAATGTGTTAGGATTCTAATGAAGGACTAGATGTTGACATAGTAGAGACAATGTAACAATGTGTTAGGATTCTAATGAAGGACTAGATGTTGACATAGTAGAAACAATGTAACAATGTGTTAGGATTCTAATGAAGGACTAGATGTTGACATAGTAGAAACAGTGTAACAATGTGTTAGGATTCTAATGAAGGACTAGATGTTGACATAGTAGAAACAGTGTAACAATGTGTTAGGATTCTAATGAAGGACTAGATGTTGACATAGTAGAGACAATGTAACAATGTGTTAGGATTCTAATGAAGGACTAGATGTTGACATAGTAGAAACAGTGTAACAATGTGTTAGGATTCTAATGAAGGACTAGATGTTGACATAGTAGAGACAATGTAACAATGTGTTAGGATTCTAATGAAGGACTAGATGTTGACATAGTAGAGACAGTGTAACAATGTGTTAGGATTCTAATGAAGGACTAGATGTTGACATAGTAGAAACAGTGTAACAATGTGTTAGGATTCTAATGAAGGACTAGATGTTGACATAGTAGAAACAGTGTAACAATGTGTTAGGATTCTAATGAAGGACTAGATGTTGACATAGTAGAGACAATGTAACAATGTGTTAGGATTCTAATGAAGGACTAGATGTTGACATAGTAGAGACAATGTAACAATGTGTTAGGATTCTAATGAAGGACTAGATGTTGACATAGTAGAAACAGTGTAACAATGTGTTAGGATTCTAATGAAGGACTAGATGTTGACATAGTAGAGACAATGTAACAATGTGTTAGGATTCTAATGAAGGACTAGATGTTGACATAGTAGAGACAATGTAACAATGTGTTAGGATTCTAATGAAGGACTAGATGTTGACATAGTAGAGACAATGTAACAATGTGTTAGGATTCTAATGAAGGACTAGATGTTGACATAGTAGAAACAGTGTAACAATGTGTTAGGATTCTAATGAAGGACTAGATGTTGACATAGTAGAGACAATGTAACAATGTGTTAGGATTCTAATGAAGGACTAGATATTGACATAGTAGAAACAGTGTAACAATGTGTTAGGATTCTAATGAAGGACTAGATGTTGACATAGTAGAGACAATGTAACAATGTGTTAGGATTCTAATGAAGGACTAGATGTTGACATAGTAGAAACAGTGTAACAATGTGTTAGGATTCTAATGAAGGACTAGATGTTGACATAGTAGAGACAATGTAACAATGTGTTAGGATTCTAATGAAGGACTAGATGTTGACATAGTAGAAACAGTGTAACAATGTGTTAGGATTCTAATGAAGGACTAGATGTTGACATAGTAGAGACAATGTAACAATGTGTTAGGATTCTAATGAAGGACTAGATGTTGACATAGTAGAGACAATGTAACAATGTGTTAGGATTCTAATGAAGGACTAGATGTTGACATAGTAGAGACAATGTAACAATGTGTTAGGATTCTAATGAAGGACTAGATGTTGACATAGTAGAAACAGTGTAACAATGTGTTAGGATTCTAATGAAGGACTAGATGTTGACATAGTAGAGACAATGTAACAATGTGTTAGGATTCTAATGAAGGACTAGATGTTGACATAGTAGAGACAGTGTAACAATGTGTTAGGATTCTAATGAAGGACTAGATGTTGACATAGTAGAAACAGTGTAACAATGTGTTAGGATTCTAATGAAGGACTAGATGTTGACATAGTAGAAACAGTGTAACAATGTGTTAGGATTCTAATGAAGGACTAGATGTTGACATAGTAGAGACAATGTAACAATGTGTTAGGATTCTAATGAAGGACTAGATGTTGACATAGTAGAGACAATGTAACAATGTGTTAGGATTCTAATGAAGGACTAGATGTTGACATAGTAGAGACAATGTAACAATGTGTTAGGATTCTAATGAAGGACTAGATGTTGACATAGTAGAGACAATGTAACAATGTGTTAGGATTCTAATGAAGGACTAGATGTTGACATAGTAGAAACAGTGTAACAATGTGTTAGGATTCTAATGAAGGACTAGATGTTGACATAGTAGAGACAATGTAACAATGTGTTAGGATTCTAATGAAGGACTAGATGTTGACATAGTAGAGACAATGTAACAATGTGTTAGGATTCTAATGAAGGACTAGATGTTGACATAGTAGAGACAATGTAACAATGTGTTAGGATTCTAATGAAGGACTAGATGTTGACATAGTAGAAACAGTGTAACAATGTGTTAGGATTCTAATGAAGGACTAGATGTTGACATAGTAGAGACAATGTAACAATGTGTTAGGATTCTAATGAAGGACTAGATATTGACATAGTAGAAACAGTGTAACAATGTGTTAGGATTCTAATGAAGGACTAGATGTTGACATAGTAGAGACAATGTAACAATGTGTTAGGATTCTAATGAAGGACTAGATGTTGACATAGTAGAAACAGTGTAACAATGTGTTAGGATTCTAATGAAGGACTAGATGTTGACATAGTAGAGACAATGTAACAATGTGTTAGGATTCTAATGAAGGACTAGATGTTGACATAGTAGAAACAGTGTAACAATGTGTTAGGATTCTAATGAAGGACTAGATGTTGACATAGTAGAGACAATGTAACAATGTGTTAGGATTCTAATGAAGGACTAGATGTTGACATAGTAGAGACAATGTAACAATGTGTTAGGATTCTAATGAAGGACTAGATGTTGACATAGTAGAGACAATGTAACAATGTGTTAGGATTCTAATGAAGGACTAGATGTTGACATAGTAGAGACAATGTAACAATGTGTTAGGATTCTAATGAAGGACTAGATGTTGACATAGTAGAGACAATGTAACAATGTGTTAGGATTCTAATGAAGGACTAGATGTTGACATAGTAGAGACAATGTAACAATGTGTTAGGATTCTAATGAAGGACTAGATGTTGACATAGTAGAGACAATGTAACAATGTGTTAGGATTCTAATGAAGGACTAGATGTTGACATAGTAGAGACAATGTAACAATGTGTTAGGATTCTAATGAAGGACTAGATGTTGACATAGTAGAAACAGTGTAACAATGTGTTAGGATTCTAATGAAGGACTAGATGTTGACATAGTAGAGACAATGTAACAATGTGTTAGGATTCTAATGAAGGACTAGATGTTGACATAGTAGAGACAATGTAACAATGTGTTAGGATTCTAATGAAGGACTAGATGTTGACATAGTAGAGACAATGTAACAATGTGTTAGGATTCTAATGAAGGACTAGATGTTGACATAGTAGAGACAATGTAACAATGTGTTAGGATTCTAATGAAGGACTAGATGTTGACATAGTAGAAACAGTGTAACAATGTGTTAGGATTCTAATGAAGGACTAGATGTTGACATAGTAGAAACAGTGTAACAATGTGTTAGGATTCTAATGAAGGACTAGATGTTGACATAGTAGAAACAGTGTAACAATGTGTTAGGATTCTAATGAAGGACTAGATGTTGACATAGTAGAAACAGTGTAACAATGTGTTAGGATTCTAATGAAGGACTAGATGTTGACATAGTAGAGACAATGTAACAATGTGTTAGGATTCTAATGAAGGACTAGATGTTGACATAGTAGAGACAATGTAACAATGTGTTAGGATTCTAATGAAGGACTAGATGTTGACATTTACATTACATTTACATTTAAGTCATTTAGCAGACGCTCTTATCCAGAGCGACTTACAAATTGGTGCATTCACCTTATGACATCCAGTGGAACAGCCACTTTACAATAGTGCATCTAAATCTTTTAAGGGGGTGAGAAGGATTACTTTATCCTATCCTAGGTATTCCTTAAAGAGGTGGGGTTTCAGGTGTCTCCGGAAGGTGGTGATTGACTCCGCTGTCCTGGCGTCGTGAGTTTGTTCCACCATTGGGGGCCAGAGCAGCGAACAGTTTTGACTGGGCTGAGCGGGAACTGTACTTCCTCAGTGGTAGGGAGGCGAGCAGGCCAGAGGTGGATGAACGCAGTGCCCTTGTTTGGGTGTAGGGCCTGATCAGAGCCTGGAGGTACTGAGGTGCCGTTCCCCTCACAGCTCCGTAGGCAAGCACCATGGTCTTGTAGCGGATGCGAGCTTCAACTGGAAGCCAGTGGAGAGAGCGGAGGAGCGGGGTGACGTGAGAGAACTTGGGAAGGTTGAACACCAGACGGGCTGCAGCGTTCTGGATGAGTTGTAGGGGTTTAATGGCACAGGCAGGGAGCCCAGCCAACAGCGAGTTGCAGTAATCCAGACGGGAGATGACAAGTGCCTGGATTAGGACCTGCGCCGCTTCCTGTGTGAGGCAGGGTCGTACTCTACGGATGTTGTAGAGCATGAACCTACAGGAACGGGCCACCGCCTTGATGTTAGTTGAGAACGACAGGGTGTTGTCCAGGATCACGCCAAGGTTCTTAGCGCTCTGGGAGGAGGACACAATGGAGTTGTCAACCGTGATGGCGAGATCATGGAACGGGCAGTCCTTCCCCGGGAGGAAGAGCAGCTCCGTCTTGCCGAGGTTCAGCTTGAGGTGGTGATCCGTCATCCACACTGATATGTCTGCCAGACATGCAGAGATGTGATTCGCCACCTGGTCATCAGAAGGGGGAAAGGAGAAGATTAATTGTGTGTCGTCTGCATAGCAATGATAGGAGAGACCATGTGAGGTTATGACAGAGCCAAGTGACTTGGTGTATAGCGAGAATAGGAGAGGGCCTAGAACAGAGCCCTGGGGGACACCAGTGGTGAGAGCGCGTGGTGAGGAGACAGATTCTCGCCACGCCACCTGGTAGGAGCGACCTGTCAGGTAGGACGCAATCCAAGCGTGGGCCGCGCCGGAGATGCCCAACTCGGAGAGGGTGGAGAGGAGGATCTGATGGTTCACAGTATCGAAGGCAGCCGATAGGTCTAGAAGAATGAGAGCAGAGGAGAGAGAGTTAGCTTTAGCAGTGCGGAGCGCCTCCGTGATACAGAGAAGAGCAGTCTCAGTTGAATGACTAGTCTTGAAACCTGACTGATTTGGATCAAGAAGGTCATTCTGAGAGAGATAGCGGGAGAGCTGGCCAAGGACGGCACGTTCAAGAGTTTTGGAGAGAAAAGAAAGAAGGGATACTGGTCTGTAGTTGTTGACATCGGAGGGATCGAGTGTAGGTTTTTTTCAGAAGGGGTGCAACTCTCGCTCTCTTGAAGACGGAAGGGACGTAGCCAGCGGTCAGGGATGAGTTGATGAGCGAGGTGAGGTAAGGGAGAAGGTCTCCGGAAATGGTCTGGAGAAGAGAGGAGGGGATAGGGTCAAGCGGGCAGGTTGTTGGGCGGCCGGCCGTCACAAGACGCGAGATTTCATCTGGAGAGAGAGGGGAGAAAGAGGTCAGAGCATAGGGTAGGGCAGTGTGAGCAGAACCAGCGGTGTCGTTTGATTTAGCAAACGAGGATCGGATGTCATCGACCTTCTTTTCAAAATGGTTGACGAAGTCATCTGCAGAGAGGGAGGAGGGGGAGGATTCAGGAGGGAGGAGAAGGTGGCAAAGAGCTTCCTAGGGTTAGAGGCAGATGCTTGGAATTTAGAGTGGTAGAAAGTGGCTTTAGCAGCAGAGACAGAGGAGGAAAATGTAGAGAGGAGGGAGTGAAAGGATGCCAGGTCCGCAGGGAGGCGAGTTTTCCTCCATTTCCGCTCGGCTGCCAGGAGCCCTGAAACAATGTAACAATGTGTTAGGATTCTAATGAAGGACTAGATGTTGACATAGTAGAAACAGTGTAACAATGTGTTAGGATTCTAATGAAGGACTAGATGTTGACATAGTAGAGACAATGTAACAATGTGTTAGGATTCTAATGAAGGACTAGATGTTGACATAGTAGAGACAATGTAACAATGTGTTAGGATTCTAATGAAGGACTAGATGTTGACATTTACATTACATTTACATTTAAGTCATTTAGCAGACGCTCTTATCCAGAGCGACTTACAAATTGGTGCATTCACCTTATGACATCCAGTGGAACAGCCACTTTACAATAGTGCATCTAAATCTTTTAAGGGGGGTGAGAAGGATTACTTTATCCTATCCTAGGTATTCCTTAAAGAGGTGGGGTTTCAGGTGTCTCCGGAAGGTGATGATTGACTCCGCTGTCCTGGCGTCGTGAGTTTGTTCCACCATTGGGGGGCCAGAGCAGCGAACAGTTTTGACTGGGCTGAGCGGGAACTGTACTTCCTCAGTGGTAGGGAGGCGAGCAGGCCAGAGGTGGATGAACGCAGTGCCCTTGTTTGGGTGTAGGGCCTGATCAGAGCCTGGAGGTACTGAGGTGCCGTTCCCCTCACAGCTCCGTAGGCAAGCACCATGGTCTTGTAGCGGATGCGAGCTTCAACTGGAAGCCAGTGGAGAGAGCGGAGGAGCGGGGTGACGTGAGAGAACTTGGGAAGGTTGAACACCAGACGGGCTGCAGCGTTCTGGATGAGTTGTAGGGGTTTAATGGCACAGGCAGGGAGCCCAGCCAACAGCGAGTTGCAGTAATCCAGACGGGAGATGACAAGTGCCTGGATTAGGACCTGCGCCGCTTCCTGTGTGAGGCAGGGTCGTACTCTACGGATGTTGTAGAGCATGAACCTACAGGAACGGGCCACCGCCTTGATGTTAGTTGAGAACGACAGGGTGTTGTCCAGGATCACGCCAAGGTTCTTAGCGCTCTGGGAGGAGGACACAATGGAGTTGTCAACCGTGATGGCGAGATCATGGAACGGGCAGTCCTTCCCCGGGAGGAAGAGCAGCTCCGTCTTGCCGAGGTTCAGCTTGAGGTGGTGATCCGTCATCCACACTGATATGTCTGCCAGACATGCAGAGATGTGATTCGCCACCTGGTCATCAGAAGGGGAAAGGAGAAGATTAATTGTGTGTCGTCTGCATAGCAATGATAGGAGAGACCATGTGAGGTTATGACAGAGCCAAGTGACTTGGTGTATAGCGAGAATAGGAGAGGGCCTAGAACAGAGCCCTGGGGGACACCAGTGGTGAGAGCGCGTGGTGAGGAGACAGATTCTCGCCACGCCACCTGGTAGGAGCGACCTGTCAGGTAGGACGCAATCAAGCGTGGGCCGCGCCGGAGATGCCCAACTCGGAGAGGGTGGAGAGGAGGATCTGATGGTTCACAGTATCGAAGGCAGCCGATAGGTCTAGAAGAATGAGAGCAGAGGAGAGAGAGTTAGCTTTAGCAGTGCGGAGCGCCTCCGTGATACAGAGAAGAGCAGTCTCAGTTGAATGACTAGTCTTGAAACCTGACTGATTTGGATCAAGAAGGTCATTCTGAGAGAGATAGCGGGAGAGCTGGCCAAGGACGGCACGTTCAAGAGTTTTGGAGAGAAAAGAAAGAAGGGATACTGGTCTGTAGTTGTTGACATCGGAGGGATCGAGTGTAGGTTTTTTCAGAAGGGGTGCAACTCTCGCTCTCTTGAAGACGGAAGGGACGTAGCCAGCGGTCAGGGATGAGTTGATGAGCGAGGTGAGGTAAGGGAGAAGGTCTCCGGAAATGGTCTGGAGAAGAGAGGAGGGGATAGGGTCAAGCGGGCAGGTTGTTGGGCGGCCGGCCGTCACAAGACGCGAGATTTCATCTGGAGAGAGAGGGGAGAAAGAGGTCAGAGCATAGGGTAGGGCAGTGTGAGCAGAACCAGCGGTGTCGTTTGATTTAGCAAACGAGGATCGGATGTCATCGACCTTCTTTTCAAAATGGTTGACGAAGTCATCTGCAGAGAGGGAGGAGGGGGGGGAGGGGGAGGAGGATTCAGGAGGGAGGAGAAGGTGGCAAAGAGCTTCCTAGGGTTAGAGGCCATTTCCGCTCGGCTGCCAGGAGCCCTGAAACAATGTAACAATGTGTTAGGATTCTAATGAAGGACTAGATGTTGACATAGTATTCTAATGAATATACAACTTGAAGTTCCCCTCCTTTCTTCCTAATCAATACTAGCCTACCCTATACAACTTGAAGTTCCCCTCCTTTCTTCCTAATTAATACTAGCCTACCCTATACAACTTGAAGTTCTCCCTCCTTTCTTCCTAATCAATACTAGCCTACCCTATACAACTTGAAGTTCTCCCTCCTTTCTTCATAATCAATACTAGCCTACCCTATACAACTTGAAGTTCCCCTCCTTTCTTCATAATCAATACTAGCCTACCCTATACAACTTGAAGTTCCCCTCCTTTCTTCATAATCAATACTAGCCTACCCTATACAACTTGAAGTTCCCCTCCTTTCTTCCTAATTAATACTAGCCTACCCTATACAACTTGAAGTTCTCCCTCCTTTCTTCCTAATCAATACTAGCCTACCCTATACAACTTGAAGTTCTCCCTCCTTTCTTCATAATCAATACTAGCCTACCCTATACAACTTGAAGTTCCCCTCCTTTCTTCATAATCAATACTAGCCTACCCTATACAACTTGAAGTTCTCCCTCCTTTCTTCCTAATCAATACTAGCCTACCCTATACAACTTGAAGTTCTCCCTCCTTTCTTCATAATCAATACTACCCTACCCTATACAACTTGAAGTTCCCCTCCTTTCTTCCTTATCAATACTAGCCTACCCTATACAACTTGAAGTTCCCCTCCTTTCTTCCTAATCAATACTAGCCTACCATATACAACTTGAAGTTCCCCCCTCCTTTCTTCCTTATCAATACTAGCCTACCCTATACAACTTGAAGTTCCCCTCCTTTCTTCCTAATCAATACTAGCCTACCCTATACAACTTGAAGTTCTCCCTCCTTTCTTCATAATCAATACTAGCCTACCCTATACAACTTGAAGTTCCCCTCCTTTCTTCATAATCAATACTAGCCTACCCTATACAACTTGAAGTTCCCCTCCTTTCTTCATAATCAATACTTGCCTACCATATACAACTTGAAGTTCTCCCTCCTTTCTTCCTAATCAATACTAGCCTACCCTATACAACTTGAAGTTCCCCTCCTTTCTTCCTAATCAATACTAGCCTTCCCTATACAACTTGAGGTTCTCCCTCCTTTCTTCCTAATCAATACTAGCCTACCCTATACAACTTGAAGTTCCCCTCCTTTCTTCCTAATCAATACTAGCCTACCCTATACAACTTGAAGTTCCCCTCCTTTCTTCATAATCAATACTACCCTACCCTATACAACTTGAAGTTCCCCCTCCTTTCTTCATAATCAATACTACCCTACCCTATACAACTTGAAGGTTCCCCCTCAGAACCCCCCCCCCCCTCCACCATATGTCTCTACAGTGGACACCTGACCCAGAAACACCCCCACCACCACCATATGTCTCTACAGTCTCTATGATGTATCAACATGATAAAATGTAAAATGTCCATATCAGTAAAACAGATAGACCTACAACATGACCCATGGTATCCTCTAACCCCATTGGTCCATGCCAGATATTTGACCTCTAACCTTGGTATCCTCCAAACCACATTGGTCCATGCCAGATATTTAACCTGCCAGGGATATTTAACCTCTGACCACTGGTAGTCCTCTCAGAGACGACCCCAGGACAACACAGGGAGGGAGTGTCCCCCCCATTGGTCCAGGTGAAAGGAGGAGGGAGGGAGGTTGTTGGAGGTAGGACCACCACCCAGGGAGGAGGTCTGTCTCTATGTGTCAACAGTGTCAGAAACGACCCCAGAACCACAAAGGGAGGTAGGTAGTGTCAGAGACGACCCCAGGACCACAGGGAGGGAGGTAGTGACAGGGGGAGGGAGGTAGTGTCAGAGACGACCCCAGGACAACACAGGGAGGGAGGTAGTGTCAGAGACGACCCCAGGACAACACAGGGAGGGAGGTAGTGTCAGAGACGACCCCAGGACAACACAGGGAGGGAGGTAGTGTCAGACAACACAGGGACGACCCCAGGACAACACAGGGAGGGAGGTAGTGTCAGAGACGACCCCAGGACAACACAGGGAGGGAGGTAGTGTCAGAGACGACCCCAGGACAACACAGGGAGGGAGGTAGTGTCAGAGACGACCCCAGGACAACACAGGGAGGGAGGTAGTGTCAGAGACGACCCCAGGACAACACAGGGAGGGAGGTAGTGTCAGAGACGACCCCAGGACAACACAGGGAGGGAGGTAGTGTCAGAGACGACCCCAGGACAACAGAGGGATGGAGGTACTGTCAGAGACGACCCCAGGACAACACAGGGAGGGAGGTAGTGTCAGAGACGACCCCAGGACAACACAGGGAGGGAGGTAGTGTGTCAGAGACGACCCAGGACAACACAGGGAGGGAGGTAGTGTCAGAGACGACCCCAGGACAACACAGGGAGGGAAGTGTCAGAGACCCCAGGACAACACAGGGAGGGAGGTAGTGTCAGAGACGACCCCAGGACAACACAGGGAGGGAGGTAGTGTCAGAGAGGGAGGGTAGTGGGAGGAGGTAGTATCAGAGGGGAGGGTAGTAGGACAACACAGGGAGGGAGGTAGTGTCAGAGACGACCCCAGGACAACACAGGGAGGAGGTAGTGTCAGAGACGACCCCAGGACAACACAGGGAGGAGGTAGTGTCAGAGACGACCCCAGGACAACACAGGGAGGGAGGTAGTGTCAGAGAGACGACCCCAGGACAACACAGGGGGAGGTACTGTCAGAGACGACCCCAGGACAACACAGGGAGGGAGGTAGTGTCAGAGACGACCCCAGGACAACACAGGGAGGGAGGTAGTGTCAGAGACGACCCCAGGACAACACAGGGAGGGAGGTAGTGTCAGAGACGACCCCAGGACAACACAGGGAGGGAGGTAGTGTCAGAGACGACCCCAGGACAACACAGGGAGGGAGGTAGTGTCAGAGACGACCCCAGGACAACACAGGGAGGGAGGTAGTGTCAGAGACGACCCCAGGACAACACAGGGAGGGAGGTAGTGTTTGAGACGACCCCAGGACAACACAGGGAGGGAGGTAGTGTCAGAGACGACCCCAGGACAACACAGGGGGGAGGTAGTGTCAGAGACAACCCCAGGACAACACAGGGAGGGAGGTAGTGTCAGAGACGACCCCAGGACAACACAGGGAGGGAGGTAGTGTCAGAGACGACCCCAGGACAACACAGGGAGGGAGGACAACCCCAGGACAACACAGGAGGGAGGTAGTGTCAGAGACAACCCCAGGACAACACAGGAGGGAGGTACTGTCAGAGACACAACACAGGGAGGGAGGTAGTGTCAGAGACGACCCCAGGACAACACAGGGAGGGAGGTAGTGTCAGAGACGACCCCAGGACAACACAGGGAGGGAGGTAGTGTCAGAGACGACCCCAGGACAACACAGGGAGGGAGGTAGTGTCAGAGACAACCCCAGGACAACACAGGGAGGGAGGTAGTGTCAGAGACAACCCCAGGACAACACAGGGAGGGAGGTAGTATCAGCAGACACTGAGACATCTTTCTTTCTTTCAGTCAACATGTACCTACAGTATGTATCTCATGAACTAAGATGTTTTCTGTGCTTTGTGTTTCAGCATGATGAGAAACCCTACTGCACTAACTGTTACATGTAGATGTTTGGTACCAGAGGTAGATACGGTGAGAAACCCTACTACACTAACTGTTACATGTAGATGTTTGGTACCAGAGGTAGATACTGTGAGAAACCCTACTACACTAACTGATACATGTAGATGTTTGGTACCAGAGGTAGATACTGTGAGAAACCCTACTACACTAACTGATACATGTAGATGTTTGGTACCCAGAGGTAGATACTGAGAAACCCTACTACACTAACTGATACATGTAGATGTTTGGTACCAGAGGTAGATACTGTGAGAAACCCTACTACACTAACTGTTACATGATGTTTGGTACCAGAGGTAGATACTGTGAGAAACCCTACTACACTAACTGATACATGTAGATGTTTGGTACCAGAGGTAGATACTGTGAGAAACCCTACTACACTAACTGTTACATGTAGATGTTTGGTACCAGAGGTAGTCTGTCCAAGAGGGGAATCACACAGACTGATCTCAGTTAATTCATACTGTATGTTGTAGTCTGTCCAAGAGGGAATCACACAGACTGATCTCAGTTAATTCATACTGTATGTTGTAGTCTGTCCAAGAGGGGAATCACACAGACTGATCTCAGTTAATTCATACTGTATGTTGTAGTCTGTCCAAGAGGGAATCACACAGACTGATCTCAGTTAATTCATACTGTATGTTGTAGTCTGTCCAAGAGGGAATCACACAGACTGATCTCAGTTAATTCATACTGTATGTTGTAGTCTGTCCAAGAGGGAATCACACAGACTGATCTCAGTTAATTCATACTGTATGTTGTAGTCTGTCAAGAGAATCACACAGACTGATCTCAGTTAATTCATACTGTATGTTGTAGTCTGTCCAGAGGGGAATCACACAGACTGATCTCAGTTAATTCATACTGTAAATACTGTATGTTGTAGTCTGTCCACACACAGACTGATCTCAGTTAATTCATACTGTATGTTGTAGTCTGTCTCACACAGACTGATCTCCAGTTAATTCATACTGTATGTTGTAGTCTGTCCAGAGGGAATCACACAGACTGATCTCAGTTAATTCATACTGTATGTTGTAGTCTGTCTAATAATTAAATCACACAGACTGATCTCAGTCATACTGTATGTTGTAGTCTGTCCAAGAGGGGAATCACAGACTGATCTCAGTTAATTCATACTGTATGTTGTAGTCTGTCTAATAATTAAATCACACAGACTGATCTCAGTTAATTCATACTGTATGTTGTAGTCTGTCCAGAGGGGAATCACACAGACTGATCTCAGTTAATTCATACTGTATGTTGTAGTCTGTCCAAGAGGGAATCACACAGACTGATCTCAGTTAATTCATACTGTATGTTGTAGTCTGTCTAATAATTAAATCACACAAGACTGACAGCCTGTAATTTTATTAAAAGCATTCAGTTGATGACATGGCAGTTTAGAGACCAACATCATAACAACAATCTACTTCATAATCAATAATCAATATCATAACATTTTTAATCAATAGCATCACTATCTCCATATATATACCAACAACAAACCAAAACAACGAGGAAAATATGATTTATAATAATACCTGGATGAATAATGGAAACACTTCAAGATAAAGAATCTAAGAGACACTAAATAAGATAAAGAATCTAAGAGACACTAAATAAGATAAAGAATCTAAGAGACACTAAATAAGATAAAGAATCTAAGAGACACTAAATAAGATAAAGAATCTAAGAGACACTAAATAAGATAAAGAATCTAAGAGACACTAAATAAGATGAAGACAAAAGCAGAAAGCATTCTGGAACACAAAATAGCCATTACTGAGCTACTCTCTTAAAATAATCAAACCCCATGTTATCCAAACCCCATGTTACCCAAAACCCTGTGTTACCCCAAACCCCATGTTACCAAAACCCCATGTTACCCAAAACCCCATGTTACCCCAAAACCTCATGTTACCCAAAACCCCATTTACCAAAAATCCCCATGTTACCCCAAAACCTCATGTTACCCAAAACCCCATGATACCAGAACCCCATGATACCCAAAACACCATGTTACCAGAACCCCATGATACCCAAACCCCCATGTTACCCAGAACCCCATGTTACCCAAAACACCATCTTACCCAAAACCCCATGTTACCAAAACCCCATGTTACCCAAAACCCCATGTTACCAAAACCCCATGTTACCCAAACCCCCATGATACCCAAAACACCATGTTACCAAAACCCCATGTCACCCAAAACACCATGTTACACAAAACCCCATGTTACCAAAACCCCTTGTTACCCAGAACCCCATGCTACCCAGAACCCCATGTTTCTCTGGTGGTAAAAACCAAACTAAATTAATAATGGTGGTTGCAGTCACTACTTTTAGATTTCTTCCAAGGTTCTAGAAAGATAAACTAATTCTGACCTTGTTATTAAAATTAGAACCACTTCAGGTTTGTCACCACATTTTAAACACCAATCCACTGCTGACCATCGATTTAAAACACACAACTGACCTAAGATCAGTATGTAGGGTCAGATTCATTCTACTCCTCCTCCGTCCCCTGGGCTGCTCTCTCCTCTCCCGGTCCAGCTTCAGCTCTGGAGCTCAGAGAGACCATCTCCATGGCATTGACATAAAGATCCATGCTGCTCACCCTGTTCACTCTCTTCTGCCTCCTGGTGGGCTAGAGAGACACAGCACCAACAGTCAGACATTTACTCTCTAGTATCTCCATTCTCTCTCCCTCCCTCTCCCTCTAGTTTAAATGACTTGTAACGTCTGAGTAAATGTCTTTACCTTGTAGTACAGGTAGGAGGTGGTGATTGTTGTCAGTAGGATCAGCAGCACTACAACGTGTCTGATGATGAAGGCTGGCAGAGGAGAGGCTGCAAACAGAAACACCTTTGATGAGGGGACTGATCATCATCACATAGATCTGTGGGAAATCTGTCAATGACAAAGTTATAAGTCTGGTTCATGTTCAGTTACCTGTGATGGTGAGGGAGAGGAGCTCACTCTCAGAGGAGAAGTTATGAGAGAAAACATAATTCTCATAAACACAGCTGTAGTTCCCTTGGTGGGAGTCATCTGCAGCAGGGAAGAGGAAGGCAGCAGAGTGATTGACAGCTGGCTGGATCTGGGTTCTGTTGGAGCCGGTGAACGTGAGGAGGAAGGAGCCTCCTGGGTACTGTGGTTGAGTGGAGCAGGTGATGGTGAAGTTGTAGCCCCTGAACATCTCAGGCCCCTGGTGGCCCCTGAAGACCCCTCCCATTGGGTCAGTCAGGTAGATATCAGGCTGGACCAGGAGATCTGTAACAATAAAAGAGAACAAGACAAACCTCTTCAACTAGTTTCCTATAGATATGACAATAACATCAGCATGTAACAGTGCCAGCCACCCTCCCTCACAGGGCAACATGAGTAGTGGGCCTACAGTCACTGAGACAACATATGTTGATATCAGGCTTAAGCAGGACATCTGGAACAAGAGGAGAGAAAAAGAAAACGTAGCTCCTCAACTACTTTCCTCATTTAGATGTGACAATAACATGACATGTGACAGTGGTAGTGAGTAGAGACGTTCACTGAGGTAACACTCAAATACAAAAGCATTCTGGGATATTTAAGTTGTATTTGATTCCTACTTGACTGAGTGATCTATTTAGTAAAGCAGACTGACAAGTTAAACAGTCATCATGAGAGGTGCAGAGGAAGTTGTATGAATGAAGGAAATCAGTTGAATATAATTATAATATGTTGTTATTACCTGAGCAGATCACTGTGAGTCTAGGACGGAGATCATAACTTCTAAAACACTCCCTCAGTGAAGACTCAGACCCAGAACAGTAAACTGCAAACCCTCTATTGGTGTTTCCAGGAAGTACTGAAACATTGGAGCCACAACCCATCTGTCTACACACTACTACAGCTATAGACATCACGTCAGAGAAAGTTCCCACAGTCCTCCACTCTCCCTGGTCGTACCACTCCACTCCACCAGCACAGCGACTACCTCCTCCCACCAGCCTCACATCATCAGGCTCTGAGAAAAGAAGAGAGAGAGAGACAGTAATCTGACTATTTTCTCACTAAAACACACCTATATTTTCTCTCATATTCTTCACTCCAGGTGAGAAACAATGTTGATTGAGTGACAAACTGTTTCTTACCTGAGCAGGTGAGTCCAACAGCATTACCAGGTAGGCAGGTCTTGTGTTTTCTGTCTGAGGTGTCACAGTCCAGGAGAAGGGACTCTTTGCCTTTACACTGGAACTCTTTATCCCAGGTCTGTAGAGCTGCAGGAGCCCCACAGCCAACATCCCTACAGACTACCTCTGCATCCTGCCGGTCAAAGTCAGCTTCACACACTGAGGCCCAGGACTGATTGGACTTCACCTCCACTCTCCCAGAGCAGAGACCAGCTCCATCCACAAGCCGCACAGACTCTGGAGAAAAAGAGTTGGTTGAACATTCAATCAGTTTTGTTGATGACACTGTCAAGGACTAAACACAAATATGTTGGATAAAAGATAGTAGTTTGCTATGTTTGATACTGTAAGAGGTAGAAATGGGTTCTTAGTCACTCAGGATCGGGTTGGGAATAATGCAGGCAGGAGACAGGAATAAGTTCACTTCACTTTATAGAAAATAAACAGCTGGACATCCATCAGGCAGCTTCACTTCAGTACCATCTGAACTACAATGATCTGCCCATGAACATCTCCCATAAACCAATATGACAAACACAAATATAATGTTTAAATACATCTGACATCTCTCCCTCTATTTAAATGAAATAAAAACACATAATTCATGATACATGGTAATATTGTATATTGTATATATATAAATCTCTCAATATGACCAGTCTCTCACCTGAACAGGTCACACGATGATAATATCCCCTAAGACAGTAACCAGGTCCTCCTATCATGACACACTGTCCAATAGAAGACTCGTTTCCACGACAACCATATAGTGCGACTCCTCTTCTTTCATCTCCAATCAGAGGTCCTCTAGATTCAGATACAGGAGTCCCACAGTCCAGCTCTCTACACACAACATTAACCTCTATCATGCTCCACCAACTAGGACATAGACCCAACCACTCTCCTCTGTAGAAGACTTCCACTGTCCCAGAACAGGAAGTGGTCGCATTCACCAGTCTGACTGATTGTTCAGCTGTAAACAGCAGAGAGGAAAACACAGTGGTGAGGACAGATGATGACAGTGATTCTGTTATTCTAACAGCAGTGATGCTTTGTGGTTGACAAGTATTAGTAGTTCCATAAAACACTACTTGTTATTGGGGTTTAGAATGGTTTGTATGGACACATGAATTTCTCCATGTGGGATAATAAAGTTGACTAATATTGAACTGCTATAATCACTGTAGATTTATACTCTACCTACCTGGTGGACTGACGCTTTGAGCCTGGAGATCTGAGGAGAAAGAGAGAGAGAGAAAGGAAGGAGAAAGGGAGGAGTCAGAGGAAGAGAGAGACAGAGGTTAAATGAACATCAACATGACCTTTCATGATGTGATGGGGAAGACAGGCTTATCGTTGGTATGGTGCAACAACACCCATGTGTAAACACATTCCCCATCTCTCCCCTACCCTCCTCTCTCCTCCACCCTCCTCTCTCCCCTACCCTCCTCTCTCCCCTACCCTCCTCTCTCCCCTCCCTTTCTCTCTCCCCTCCCTTTCTCTCTCCCCTCCCTTTCTCTCTCCCCAACCCTCCTCTCTCCCCCTCCCTTTCTCTCTCCCCTCCCTTTCTCTCTCCCCTCCCTTTCTCTCACCCCTCCCTTTCTCTCTCCCCTCCCTTTCTCTCTCCCCAACCCTCCTCTCTCACCCATCCCTTTCTCTCTCCCCTCCCTTTCTCTCTCCCCTCCCTTTCTCTCTCCCCAACCCTCCTCTCTCTCCCCTCCCTTTCTCTCTCCCCAACCCTCCTCTCTCTCCCCTCCCTTTCTCTCTCCCCAACCCTCCTCTCTCACCCCTCCCTTTCTCTCTCCCCTCCCTTTCTCTCTCCCCAACCCTCCTCTCTCTCCCCTCCCTTTCTCTCTCCCCAACCCTCCTCTCTCGCCCCTCCCTTTCTCTGTTACCCAAGTCAACTCAACAGGCCTGATGCTATATGTCAGGGTCAGGCTGGGCCAGGATAGGAACAGGTTACTGGTTATGATGACATCACTGGTGAGAAGTCACTAATGAAAAGATATTCATTTGATTTAAATGTTTGTCTCTCTCTCCTCCCCTGTCTCCTTCTACCAACCCAGTCTGTTAGTAAGAACTAACTCTCTCTCTCTCCTCCCCTGTCTCCTTCTACCAACCCAGTCTCTTAGTAAGAACTATCTCTCTCTCCCTCCTCCCCTGTCTCCTCCTCAGTCTGTCAGTGAGTAAGAACTATCTCTCTCTCTCCCTCCTCCCCTGTCTCCTTCTACCAACCCAGTCTGTTAGTAAGAACTATCTCTCTCTCTCTCTCCTCCCCTGTCTCCTTCTACCAACCCAGTCTCTTAGTAAGAACTATCTCTCTCTCCCTTCTCCCCTGTCTCCTCCTCAGTCTGTCAGTGAGTAAGAACTATCTCTCTCTCTCTCCCTCCTCCCCTGTCTCCTCCTCAGTCTGTCAGTGAGTAAGATCTATCTCTCTCTCCTATCTCTCTCTCTCCCTCCTCCCCTGTCTCCTCCTCAGTCTGTCAGTGAGTAAGAACTATCTCTCTCTCTCTCCCTCCTCCCCTGTCTCCTCCTCAGTCTGTCAGTGAGTAGGAACTATCTCTCTCTCCTATCTCTCTCTCCCTCCTCCCCTGTCTCCTCCTCAGTCTGTCAGTGAGTAAGAACTATCTCTCTCTCTCTCCCTCCTCCCATGTCTCCTCCTCAGTCTGTCAGTGAGTAGGAACTATCTCTCTCTCCTATCTCTCTCTCTCTCCCTCCTCCCCTGTCTCCTCCTCAGTCTGTCAGTGAGTAAGAACTATCTCTCTCTCTCCCTCCTCCCCTGTCTCCTCAGCAGTGGCTTAGCCTCGAAGTGGTAGTTCACACAAGCTCACAGAACGGGACCGCGAGTGCTGAAGTTCGTCGCGTGTAAAAATCATTACATTACATTACATTTACATTTAAGTCATTTAGCAGAAGCTCTTATCCAGAGCGACTTACAAATTGGTGCATTCACCTTATGACATCCAGTGGAACAGTCACTTTACAATAGTGCATCTGAATCTTAAAGGGGGGGGGAGTGAGAAGGATTACTTATCCTATCCTAGGTATTCCTTAAAGAGGTGGGGTTTCAGGTGTCTCCGGAAGGTGGTGATTGACTCCGCTGTCCTGGCGTCGTGAGGGAGTTTGTTCCACCATTGGGGGGCCAGAGCAGCGAACAGTTTTGACTGGGCTGAGCGGGAACTGTACTTCCTCAGTGGTAGGGAGGCGAGCAGGCCAGAGGTGGATGAACGCAGTGCCCTTGTTTGGGTGTAGGGCCTGATCAGAGCCTGGAGGTACTGAGGTGCCGTTCCCCTCACAGCTCCGTAGGCAAGCACCATGGTCTTGTAGCGGATGCGAGCTTCAACTGGAAGCCAGTGGAGAGAGCGGAGGAGCGGGGTGACGTGAGAGAACTTGGGAAGGTTGAACACCAGACGGGCTGCGGCGTTCTGGATGAGTTGTAGGGGTTTAATGGCACAGGCAGGGAGCACAGCCAACAGCGAGTTGCAGTAATCCAGACGGGAGATGACAAGTGCCTGGATTAGGACCTGCGCCGCTTCCTGTGTGAGGCAGGGTCGTACTCTGCGGATGTTGTAGAGCATGAACCTACAGGAACGGGCCACCGCCTTGATGTTAGTTGAGAACGACAGGGTGTTGTCCAGGATCACGCCAAGGTTCTTAGCGCTCTGGGAGGAGGACACAATGGAGTTGTCAACCGTGATGGCGAGATCATGGAACGGGCAGTCCTTCCCGGGAGGAAGAGCAGCTCCGTCTTGCCGAGGTTCAGCTTGAGGTGGTGATCCGTCATCCACACTGATATGTCTGCCAGACATGCAGAGATGCGATTCGCCACCTGGTCATCAGAAGGGGGAAAGGAGAAGATTAATTGTGTGTCGTCTGCATAGCAATGATAGGAGAGACCATGTGAGGTTATGACAGAGCCAAGTGACTTGGTGTATAGCGAGAATAGGAGAGGGCCTAGAACAGAGCCCTGGGGACACCAGTGGTGAGAGCGCGTGATGAGGAGACAGATTCTCGCCACGCCACCTGGTAGGAGCGACCTGTCAGGTAGGACGCAATCCAGCGTGGGCCGCGCCGGAGATGCCCAACTCGGAGAGGGTGGAGAGGAGGATCTGATGGTTCACAGTATCGAAGGCAGCCGATAGGTCTAGAAGGATGAGAGCAGAGGAGAGAGTTAGCTTTAGCGGTGCGGAGCGCCTCCGTGATACAGAGAAGAGCAGTCTCAGTTGAATGACTAGTCTTGAAACCTGACTGATTTGGATCAAGAAGGTCATTCTGAGAGAGATAGCGGGAGAGCTGGCCAAGGACGGCACGTTCAAGAGTTTTGGAGAGAAAAGAAAGAAGGGATACTGGTCTGTAGTTGTTGACATCGGAGGGATCGAGTGTAGGTTTTTTCAGAAGGGGTGCAACTCTCGCTCTCTTGAATACGGAAGGGACGTAGCCAGCGGTCAGGGATGAGTTGATGAGCGAGGTGAGGTAAGGGAGAAGGTCTCCGGAAATGGTCTGGAGAAGAGAGGAGGGGATAGGGTCAAGCGGGCAGGTTGTTGGGCGGCCGGCCGTCACCAGATTAGGGTGGCCGCGGCCACGCGGTGTGGAGCGTTTGTATGGTCTGTGCAGAGAGGAGAGAACAGGGATAGACAGACACATAGTTGACAGGCTACAGAAGAGGCTACGCTAATGCAAAGGAGATTGGAATGACAAGTGGACTACACGTCTCGAATGTTCAGAAAGTTAAGCTTACGTAGCAAGAATCTTATTGACTAAAATGATTAAAATGAAAAATCATCTGTCCTCGGTTGCAACACTCACTTCCGAATTCCAAACTTCCTCTGGAAGAAACTTCAGCACAAGAACTGTTCGTCTGGAGCTTCATGAAATGGGTTTCCATGGCAGAGCAGCAGCACACAAGCCTAAGATCACCATGTGCAATGCCAAGCGTCTGCTGGAGTGGAAACACTTTCTCTGGAGTGTTGAATCAGGTTTCACCATCTGGCAGTCCGTACCACAAACCTGGGTTTGGCAGATGCCAGGAGACGCTACCTGCCCCAAAACATGGTGCCAACTGTAAAGTTTGGTGGAGGAGGAATAATGGTCTGGGGTTGTTTTTAATGGATCGGGTTAGGTCACTTAGTTTCATTGAATGGAAATCTAATCGCTACAGCATACAATTACATTCTAGACTATTCTGTGTTCCCAACTTTGTGGCAACAGTTTGGGGAAGGCCCTTTCCTGTTTCAGCATGACAATGCCCCTGTGCACAAAGCGAGGTCCATACAGAAATAGTTTGTTGAGATCGATGTGGAAGAACTTTACTGGCCTTCACAGAGCCCTGACCTAAACCCCATTGAATACCTTTAGGGATGAATTGAAACGTTGACTGCGAGCCAGGCCTAATCGCCCAACCTCACTAATGCTGTTGTGGCTGAATGGAAGCAAGTCCCTGCAGCAATGTTCCAACATCTAGTGGAAAGCCTTCCCAGAAGACTGGGGGCTGTTATAGCAGCAATGTTCCATCATCTAGTGGAAAGCCTTACCAGAAGACTGGGGGCTGTTATAGCAGCAATGTTCCATCATCTAGTGGAAAGTCTTCGCAAAACAGGGGTCTCTTCTGAGAGGGTCTCTTCTGAGAGGGGCTGTTATAGCAGCAAAGGGGGGGACCAACTCCATATTAATGCCCATGATTTTGGAATGAGATATTAGATGAGCAGGTGTCCACATACTTTTGGTAATGTAGTATACATTCCCTTCCATGCAAATGTGTAACTCTCTTTGCAGATGAGATTAAATCGAATTTAATTTTTTTTAAATCATTTTTTAAATCATTAATATCAGAGGTCAGGGTCAAGCTGAGCCGGACCAAGAGTGGAAAAGGTTGCTGGTTATGATGACATCACTGGTGAGAAGTCAGTAAAGACAAGATATTCAGTTGGCTGCATGTTAGTCTGTCAGCCCTATCTCTGTTGACATCTCACTTTCTCTCCACGCCTTCTCTCTATCTCTCTGTTCATCTCTCTCTCTTCCTGACAGATAGCATCAGACCTGTTGCCTTGGTAACAGACCTCTATTATCAACACCCCCCTTCTCCTACTCTAACATCAGACCAATATAATATATAATATGTCAAGTATAAGTAGTTCCATAAAACACTTCTTGTTATTGGGTTTTAGAATGGTTTGTGTGGACACATGACTTTCTTCATGTGGGATAATAAAGTTGACTAATATTGAACTATTATAATCACTGTAGATTTATACTCTACCTACCTGGTGGACTGACGCTTTGAGCCTGGAGATCTGAGGAGAAAGAGAGAGACAGAGGACAAATAAATAGAGAGACAGAGAGAAAGGGAGAGAGAGACAGAGGTTAAATCAACATAACATGACCTTTCATGATATGATGGGGAAGACAGTGGTATGGTGCAACAACACCCATGTGTAAACACATTCGCCATCTCTCCTCCACCCTCCTCTCTCCCCTACCCTCTTCTCTCCCCTACCCTCTTCTCTCCCCTACCCTCCTCTCTCCTCCACCCCCCTCTCTCCCCTACCCTCTTCTCTCTACTGCAAATCTCTCTATCCCCTCCCTCCCATCATCTCTACTCTACCCTTCTCTCTCCTATCCTCCACTCTCCCCTTCCCTCCTTTCTCCCCTCCCCTTCTCTCTACCCTGCCCTCTATCCCCTACCCTCCTCTCTCACCTATCTTGCTCTATGCCCTCCTTTCCCATCGCCCCTCCCTTTCTCTCTCCTCCTCCTCAAACTCTCTCCACTCCCTTTCTCTCTCCCCAACCCTCCTCTCTCCTCCTCCTCAAATCTCTCTCCCCACCCCTCCTCTCTTCTCATCTCTCTCTCTCTCTCTCTCTCTCTCTCTCTCTCTCTCATTCTCTCATTCTCTCTCTCTTCGTGACGTATAGTGTTGGACCTGTTGATCTTGACTTAGCTAATAGACCTCTATCATCTACACCCCTCCCTTCTCCTACTCTAACATAACACCAATATAATATAGAATACATAATATATTATTTCATTAATTTACATAGAGACAGATACAATCAATCATTGACACACTGAATATACAACACTCAGATGCAGGACACCATCACAACTTAACTGACATTAGTGCCTGTCCCCAGATGGACAGTTAGACTACAGTAAAGTACATTTACAGGTGATCACATCATTGTCCTGCTTTGAGACACATTTTTACTGTCTGCTTCCAGTTGCATGTTATTTTACTAACCCTGCAAATTATAATATATCTTACAATATTACATCATATCTCAATAACTGTCACAAGTGTATATCAGTATAAGAGCATCCTACCTGTGCTCCACAACAGGGTCATCAGTACCACTGCAGGTATCATATCTGTCTCTAACTGGGCCTCCACTGACATACACAAGTCACTGTCATGTAGAGAGGACTGAAGACTGGAACGTGCTGCTCGGCTATATGACTTCTATGTCATTAGTTCGTTAGGTCTTTGATGTGAGATAAACTTCTTAGCAACTTATCTTGGATCAGTGGTTGAACACACTACAGCAAACTGATATGTTCAAAAAAACTCCACAGGAAACTGCTGACAGAGCAGCAACGTTTCACATAGTGTCCTATAATATCACCTCTAACTTTCTACTGATTGAGTTCAACTCTTATAGAATATTGGCTTAATGTTCCAGCACCTAAATATAAACAGTACCAGCACCCAAAAATGAGTACTGATGAGTTCTCATGTCAGAGCAGGAGAAGGGGGGATGTGGTGTAGAAGCTAGAGGTCTGTTACCCAAGTCAACTCAACAGGCCTGATGCTATATGTCAGGGTCAGGCTGGGCCAAGAGAGGAACAGGTTACTGGTTATGATGACATCACTGGTGAGAAGACAGTGATAAAAATATATTCTCTCTCCCCCTCCTCCCTCTCTACCCTACTTCCCTTCCCCTCCCCCTCTTTGTCTCCCTCCCATCCTTTAATTTATATTAAATAAAGTAAGGAGAGGTAGAAGAAGGGGAAAGGGGGAGAAGAGGAGAGGAGAGAGAAGAGGAGAGGGAGGAGAAGAGGAGAGGGGGGAGATGAGGAGAGGAGAGTGAGGAAAAGAGGAGAGGAGGGGAGGGGGGAGAAAGGGAGAGGGGGGAGAAGAGGAGAGGGGGAGATGAGGAGAGGGAGGAAAAGAGGAGAGGAGGGGAGGGGGGTAGAGAAGAGGGGAGAGAAGAGGAGAGGAGAGGGGGCAGAAGAGGAGAGGAGAGGGGGAGATGAGGAGAGAAGGGAGAAGAGGAGAGGGGAGAAGGGAGAAGAGGAGAGGGGAGAGAAGAGGAGAGGAGAGGAGGGAGAAGAGGAGAGAAGAGGAGAAGGGAGAAGAGGAGAGGAGAGGGGGCAGAAGAGGAAAGGAGAGAAGGGAGAAGAGGAGAGGAGAGGGGGAGAAGAGGAAAGGAGAGAAGGGAGGAGAGGAGGGGGGGAGAAGAGGAGAGGAGAGGAGAGGGGGGAGAAGAGGAGAGGAGGGCCTGCCTGCCTGTAGTATATACACAAAATATACAATAGTATGTGGACACCTGCTCGTCAAACATCTCAATCCAAAATCATGGGCATTTGCATGGATTTAGTCCCCCCCCATTTGCTGCTATAACAGCCTCCACTCTTCTGGGAAGGCTTTCCTCTAGATGTTGGAACATTGCTGCTATAACAGCCTCCACTCTTCTGGGAAGGCTTTCGATTAGATGTTGGAACATTGCTGCTATAACAGCCTCCACTCTTCTGGGAAGGCTTTCCACTAGATGTTGGAACATTGCTGCTATAACAGCCTCCACTCTTCTGGGAAGGCTTTCGATTAGATGTTGGAACATTGCTGCTATAACAGCCTCCAGTCTTCTGGGAAGGCTTTCCTCTAGATGTTGGAACATTGCTGCTATAACAGCCTCCACTCTTCTGGGAAGGCTTTCCTCTAGATGTTGGAACATTGCTGCTATAACAGCCTCCACTCTTCTGGGAAGGCTTTCGATTAGATGTTGGAACATTGCTGCTATAACAGCCTCCACTCTTCTGGGAAGGCTTTCCTCTAGATGTTGGAACATTGCTGCTATAACAGCCTCCACTCTTCTGGGAAGGCTTTCGATTAGATGTTGGAACATTGCTGCTATAACAGCCTCCAGTCTTCTGGGAAGGCTTTCGATTAGATGTTGGAACATTGCTGCTATAACAGCCTCCAGTCTTCTGGGAAGGCTTTCCTCTAGATGTTGGAACATTACTGCTATAACAGCCTCCACTCTTCTGGGAAGGCTTTCCTCTAGATGTTGGAACATTGCTGCTATAACAGCCTCCACTCTTCTGGGAAGGCTTTCCACTAGATGTTGGAACATTGCTGCTATAACAGCCTCCAGTCTTCTGGGAAGGCTTTCGATTAGATGTTGGAACATTGCTGCTATAACAGCCTCCAGTCTTCTGGGAAGGCTTTCCACTAGATGTTGGAACATTGCTGCTATAACAGCCTCCAGTCTTCTGGGAAGGCTTTCGATTAGATGTTGGAACATTGCTGCTATAACAGCCTCCACTCTTCTGGGAAGGCTTTCCACTAGATGTTGGAACATTGCTGCTATAACAGCCTCCAGTCTTCTGGGAAGGCTTTCCACTAGATGTTGGAACATTGCTGCGAGGACTTGCTTCCATTCCAAGAGCATTAGTGAGGTCGGGCGATGAGGCCTGTCAGTCAGCGTTCCAATGAATCCCAAAGGTGTTTGAACATTTTAATGTCAGGGCTTTGTGAAGTTCTTCCACACCAATCTCAACTAACCATTCATGTATGGAACTCGCTTTGTGTACAGGGGCGTTGTCATGCTGAAACAGGAAAGGGCCTTCCCCAAACTGTTGCCACAAAGTTGGAAGTACAGATTCCTCTAGGATGTCATTCTATGCTGTAGCATTAAGATTTCCCTTAACTGAAACTAATGGGCCCGAACCATGAAAAACAGCCCCAGACCATTATTCCTCCTCCACCAAACTTTACAGTTGTCACTATACAATAGGGCAGGTAGCGTTCTCCTGGCATCCTCCAAACCCAGATTAGTGTGTTGTATTGCTAGAAGGTGAAGATGATTCATTACTCCAGAGAATACGTTTCCACTGCTCCAGAGTCCAGTGGCTGTGAGTTTTACACCACTCAAGCCGACGCTTGACATTGCCCATATTGATCTTAGGTTTGTATGCAGCTGCTCGGCCGTGGAAACCCATTTCAGGAAGCTCCTGACAAACAGTTTATTGTGCTGATGTTGCTTCCAGAGGCCGTTTGGATCTAGTTAGTGAGTGTTGCAACCAAGTACAGATGATTTTTACACGTTACCCTCTTCAGCACTCGGTCCTGTTCTGTGAGCTTGTGTGGCCCACTACTTCTTGGCTGAGCCGTTGTTGGTCCCAGATGTTTCCACTTCACAATAACATCACTTACAGTCGACCAGGCAGCTTCAGCAGGGCAGGAATTTGACAAACTGACTTGTTGGAAAGATGGCATCCTATGACGGTGCCACGTTGAATGTTACTGAGATCTTCAGTAAGGCCATTCTACTGACAATGTTTGACTATGGAGATTGCATGGCTGTGTGCTTAATTTTAAACACCATCAGCAACTGGTGTGGCTGAAATAGCCCAATATCACCTGTGATGCTGTCTGGTCCAGGAGAATATCACCTGTGATGCTGTCTGGTTCAGGAGAATATCGCCTGTGATGCTGTTTGGTCCAGGAGAATATCGCCTGTGATGCTGTCTGGTCCAGGAGAATATCACCTGTGATGCTGTCTGGTCCAGGAGAATATTACCTGTGATGCTTTCTGGTCCAGGAGAATATCACCTGTGATGCTGTCTGGTCCAGGAGAATATTACCTGTGATGCTGTCTGGTCCAGGAGAATATCACCTGTGATGCTGTCTGGTCCAGGAGAATATCACCTGTGATGCTGTCTGGTCCAGGAGAATATCACCTCTCACAATATTGGGACGGCAGGGTAGATTCATAAAGTAGAGTGAAGATGTTATGTAAGGATCAGACTGTATAGGCTATATTACATGTATATAGTGTATTATTGGGGCAGCAGGGTAGCCTAGTGGTTAGAATGTTATGTAAGGATCAGACTGTAAAGGCTATATTACATGTATTTAGTGTATTATTGGGGCAGCAGGGTAGTGGTTAGAATGTTATGTAAGGATCAGACTGTATAGGCTATATTACATGTATTTAGTGTATTATTGGGGCAGCAGGGTAGTGGTTAGAATGTTATGTAAGGATCAGACTGTATAGGCTATATTACATGTATTTAGTGTATTATTGGGGCAGCAGGGTAGTGGTTAGAATGTTATGTAAGGATCAGACTGTATAGGCTATATTACATGTATTTAGTGTATTATTTATGGGGCAGCAGTGTAGGTAGTGGTTAGAATGTTATGTAAGGATCAGACTGTATAGGCTATATTACATGTATTTAGTGTATTATTGGGGCAGC
>NW_026278829.1:7500-15834 GCF_023373465.1 Oncorhynchus keta | reverse complement strand
CTCTGCGCAGCCGATGTGAGTAAGACCTTTAAACAGGTCAACATTCACAAGGTCGCCGGGTTTGTGTACTGCGAGCATGCTTTGACCAACTGGCAAGTGTCTTCAATGACATTTTCAACCTCTCCCTGTCCGAGTCTGTAATACTTACATGTTTTAAGCAGATCACCATAGTCACTGTGCCCAAGAACACTAAGGTAACCTGCCTAAATGACTACCAACCAGTAGCACTCACGTCTGTAGCCATGAAGTGCTTTGAAAGGTTGATCATGGCTCACATCAACACCATTATCCCAGAAACCCTAGACCCACTCCAATTTGCATACTGCCCCAACAGATCCACACTGCCCTTTCCCACATGGACAAAAGGAACACCTATGTGAGAATGTTATTCATTGACTACAGCTCAGTGTTCAACACCATAGTGCCCTCAAAGCTCACCACTAAGCTAAGGACCCGGGACTAAACACCTCCCTCTGCAACTGATCCTGGACTTCCTGACGGGCCACCTCCAGGTGGTAAGGGAAGGTAACAACACAACTGCCACGCTGATCCTCAACACTGGGGCCCCTCAGGGGTGCGTGCTCAGTCCCCTCCTGTACTCCCTGTTCACTCATGACTGCATGGCCAGGCATGACTCCAACACCATCATTAAGTTTGCCGATGACACAAGAGTGGTAGGTCTGATCACCGACAACAATGAGACAGAATATATTGAGGAGGTCAGAGACTTGGCCGTGTGGTGCCAGGACAATAACCTCTCCTCAATGTGATCAAGACAAAGGAGATGATTGTGGACTACAGGAAAAAGAGGACCGAGCACACCCCCATTCTCATAGACGGGGCTGCAGTGGAGCATTTTGAGAGCTTCAAGTTCCTTGGTGTCACCAACAAACTAACATGGTCCAAGGACACCAAGACAGTCCTGAAGAGGGCACGACAAAACCTATTCCCCCTCAGGAGACTGAAAAGATTTGGCATGGGTCCTCAGATCCTCAAAAGGTTCCACATCTGCACCATCGAGAGCATCCTGACTGGTTGCATCACTGCCTGGTATGGCAACTGCTTGGCCTCCGACCGCAAGGCACTACAGAGGGTAGTGCGAACGACAGTACATCACTGGGGCCAAGCTTCCTGCATCCAGGACCTCTACTACCAGAGCGGTGTCAGAGGAAGACTCTAAAACTTGTCAAAGACTCCAGCCACCATAGTCATAGACTGTTCTCTCTGTTACTGCACGGCAAAGCGGTACCGGAGCGCAGTCTTCTTAACCTGTTGATCCTACCCCTACTTTTTCGAACTTTCTGTTAAAAATCGCAACATTTCAGCGCCCTGCTACTCATGCCAGAGATATAGTATATGCATATGATTAGAATGTGTGGATAGAAAACACTCAGACGTTTCTAAAACTGGTTAAATCACGGCTGTGACTATAGCAGAACGTGTGTTTCATCGAAAAGCGCAGGAAAATCTGATCACTGAAAAACTGGAAAATATATCAATGCGCCACTTGAATGTATTGTTGAATAGAAACCACATTACCTGGAGCCGAGTTGCAATACCCACAGCTTCCACACGATGTCAACAGCCTTGTCTTTTGCCTAGGATTTGTTTCTTGGTCAAACGGACAAGAGGCAGCCCATTTCTTCCGGTCTCCGACCGGATATTTTGGTTGAGATTTACCCGGACATTATTTCAAGACGTACAGCTATAGAATATACATCGCCTCGTGATCAATTTGATCGATTATTAACATTTACATTACATTTAAGTCATTTAGAGACACTCTTATCCAGAGCGACTTACAAATTGGTGCATTCACCTTATGACATCAGTAGAATAGTCACTTTACAATAGTGCATCTAAATCTTAAAGGGGGTGAGAAGGATTACTTATCCTATCCTAGGTATTCCTTAAAGAGGTAGGGTTTCAGGAGTCTCCCGGAAGGTGGTGATTGACTCCGCTGTCCTGGCGTCGTGAGGGAGTTTGTTCCACCATTGGGGGCCAGAGCAGCGAACAGTTTTGACTGGCTGAGCGGGAACTGTACTTCCCTCAGTGGTAGGGAGGCGAGCAGGCCAGAGGTGGATGAACGCAGTGCCCTTGTTTGGGTGTAGGGCCTGATCAGAGCCTGGAGGTACTGAGGTGCCGTTCCCTCACAGCTCCGTAGGCAAGCACCATGGTCTTGTAGCGGATGCGAGCTTCAACTGGAAGCCAGTGGAGAGAGCGGAGGAGCGGGTGACGTGAGAGAGACTTGGGAAGGTTGAACACCAGACGGGCTGCGGCGTTCTGGATGAGTTGTAGGGGTTTAATGGCACAGGCAGGGGAGCCCAGCCAACAGCGAGTTGCAGTAGTCCAGACAGGAGATGACAAGTGCCTGGATTAGGACCTGCGCCGCTTCCTGTGTGAGGCGTTTACTAATACCTAAAGTTGCATTACAAAAGTATTTCGAAGTGTTTTGTGAAAGTTTATCGTCAACTTTTTAATTAAAAAAATGACGTTGCGTTATAAAAACGCTATTTTTTTCCTTGATCACACAGTCTTCATAGATCGATATCTAGGCTATATATGGACCGATTTAATCGGAAAAAAGACCCAATAGTGATGTTTATGGGACATCTAGGAGTGCCAACAAAGAAGATGGTCAAAGGTAATGAATGTTTTATATTTTATTTCTGCATTTTGTGTAGCGCCGACTATGCTAATTATTTTGTTTACGTCCCTGCGGGTCTTTAGGGTGTTGCATGCTATCAGATAATAGCTTCTCATGCTTTCGCCGAAAAGCATTTTAAAAAATCTGACTTGTTGCCTGGATTCACAACGAGTGTAGCTTTAATTCAGTACCCTGCATGTGTATTTTAATGAACGTTTGAGTTTTAACGAGTGCTATTAGCAGTTAGCGTAGCGTATTTGCATTTCCAGATGTCTAGATGGGACGCCTGCGTGCCGGGTGGAGGTAAGAGGTTTTAACAGCTTCTACCACCAAGCCAAAAGACTGATGAACACCTAATTAAATTAAACTACCCAGACTATTTGTATTGCCCCCTCCCCTTTTACACCACTGCTACTCTCCTGTTGTTATCATCTATGCATAGTCACTTTAATAACTCTACCTACATGTACATATTACCTCAAATAACCGGTGGCCCCGTACATTGACTCTTTACTGGTACCCCCTGTATATAGTCTCGCTATCGTTATTTTACTGCTGCTCTTTAATTACTTGTTACTTTTAGTTCTTATTTTTATCCATATTTTTTAAAACTGCATTGTTGGTTAGGGGCTCGTAATTCAGCATTTCATGGTTAGGTTGTATTCGGCACATGTGACTAATGCAATTTGATTTCATTTGATTTGAATTATCTAGGGATATTAGATCCAATGTTGGTTGATACAGGCACTACGAGTTGGGCTCCCAAGTGGCGCAGCGGTCTAAGGCACTGCATCTCAGGACTAGAGGCGTTACTACAGACACCCTGGTTTGATTCCAGGCTGTATCACAACCCGGCTGTGATTGGGTGTCCCATAGGGCGGAGCACAATTGGTCCAGCGTCGTCCGGGTTTGGCCGGTGTAGGCCGTCATTGTAAATAACAATTTGTTCTTCACTGACTTACCTAGTTAAATAAAGGTTACATTTAAAATACAATTTTAATAAAAAAAACTGTCTTCACCGGCGTTACAAATGAGACATCAAAATATTCTGGAACGCTTTCTCTCAAACACTTGTTGCTATCGCTATCGGTTCAACACTTGGCTGTCATTCAGAAAATTCCTTCCTGGGATCAAATGATAATTTGTGAGCTGTGAAAATATCATGGAGTAATTCAACAGCTTTTCACCAAATGCGCATTCCAGCAAGTATTATGCATAATTATTCATGATTAATTATCGATTCAGGTTTGTAAAATATCAAGGTAAGGTGACTCTTTCGGGTTAGAAGCATTTGATTTTTTTTTTAAATTGCAGTTATTATTATTTTGTATTTGTGTGCCAATGAAAACATTGTTCACTGCTTAACATGATACAACAAAATGTTACATTTACATTTCATTTGGGGGATATCTTTACAAACAAACAACTAGATCCACGGTTATTACAGGGTTCAACTGATTAACACTTTATATAACTACAAACTTACATAAATACATAAATGCAAATTCATCAAGACACCAACCACAATAAAGGGTTAAACATACTTTTTAAATTGAACTTGTGAATTTTATTGAATATATTGATTATAATAATAAAACATTTAAATTATAATAATTTGGATTCCCCTCTTTATATCTTAATGTAATGACATTAAAAGAAATTGGCAGATTATTATCAATGATTTATCAACAGCTGTAACAAGTTGTCCTGTGTAGGTACCGGTACCCTAGTTTCTGGAAAGACCCATATACAGTAGACATGGATGTACACTTTCAGGCTTGTTGACAGGAGTTATTGTTCCAGCTGGCCTCTGGTGTGTATCACCCTTTCTCTCCGGTCCGTGGTTAAGCTAGAGGGGTCTGTGTCATAGTCTGTTTGTCTCGCTGGTGCTACAGGGGGGATTTGGCTCTAACTGCCCACACTGCGTTCCAAATTGCACCCTACTTTTGACCGTGGCCCACAGAGCTCTGTAGAATATGTAGTGCGCTACATAGGGGATAGGGTGCTACTTTGGACTTATGCCCTGTTTCTGGTAAACAAAGGCCCTAATACACTTCACCCCCAAAGGGAGCCTTTTTGTTGTGCATGACGTGTCTGTCTCACAGAGCTTTAAGGACCCCTGTTCTTTGTCTGGTCAGAGGGCGGTGTCACGGAGAACGGTTTACGGACGAGACCCGGGTACCGTAGTCGAGTGGATTAACAGTGTGTGTGTGTGTGTGTGTGTGTGTGTGTGTGTGTGTGTGTGTGTGTGTGTGTGTGTGTGTGTGTGTGTGTGTGAATTGTGTGGGTGCGTGATCGTGTGAGGCAGTACGAAGGGGTCATTCAGCTGTCGTGTTTGGTGTTCATGACTACTACCACAGCTGAAATGGATACACCATGTGTAGAGTGTGTGTGTATGGTATGTGAGGGTGTGTGTGTGTGTGTGTGTGTAGGGATGGTTTGGGGTCAGGACTGTTTCCCATCTTGCTGAGAGGGAGATCACATTCTTCTGTTGATGAAGAGACCCAGGTCTTTGTTTAGAACTTATTAATGTAATATTTGATCAATAAATAGTTTGATGGTTTGAAATGTATACATTTGATTATCTGGTTTATATTGGCAAAATAGTTGAGTATCGTGAACACACACACACACACACACACACACACACACACACACACACACACACACACACACACACGATATGAAGATATGGAAATCTGGATACAACCCAACACTAGATGTCATCCCTCCATACCGCCACTCCTCTACCCCTCCATCCCTCCACTCCTCTACCCCTCCATACCTCCACTCCTCTACCCCTCCATCCCTCCACTCCTCTACCCCTCCATACCTCCACTCCTCTACCCCTCCATACCGCCACTCCTCTACCCCTCCATCCCTCCACTCCTCTACCCCTCCATCCCTCCACTCCTCTACCCTCCATACCTCCACTCCTCTACCCCTCTACCCCTCCATACCTCCACTCCTCTACCCCTCCATCCCTCCATACCGCCACTCCTCTACCCCTCCATACCTCCACTCCTCTACCCCTCCATCCCTCCATACCTCCACTCCTCTACCCTCCATCCCTCCATACCTCCACTCCTCTACCCCTCCATCCCTCCACTCCTCTACCCCTCCATCCCTCCATACCTCCACTCCTCTACCCCTCCATCCCTCCATACCTCCACTCCTCTACCCCTCCATCCCTCCATACCTCTACCCTCCATCCCTCCATCCCTCCACTCCTCTACCCCTCCATCCCTCCATACCGCCACTCCTCTACCCCTCCATCCCTCCACCCTCTACCCCTCCATCCCTCCATACCGCCACTCCTCTACCCCCCCTCCATCCCTCCATACCGCCACTCCTCTACCCCTCCATCCCTCCACTCCTCTACCCCTCCATCCCTCCATACCGCCACTCCTCTACCCCTCCATCCTCCATACCGCCACTCCTCTACCCCTCCATACCGCCACTCCTCTACCCCTCCATCCCTCCACTCCTCTACCCTCCATACCTCCACTCCTCTACCCCTCCATCCCTCCATACCTCCACCCCTCTACCCCTCCATCCCTCCATACCGCCACTCCTCTACCCCTCCATCCCTCCATACCTCCACTCCTCTACCCCTCCATCCCTCCATACCTCCACTCCTCTACCCTCCATCCCTCAACTCCTCTACCCTCCATCCCTCCATACCTCCACTCCTCTACCCCTCCATACCTCCACTCCTCTACCCCTCCATCCCTCCACTCCTCTACCCCTCCATCCCTCCACTCCTCTGCCCTCCATACCTCCACTCCTCTACCCCTCCATCCCTCCATACCTCCACTCCTCTACCCCTCCATCCCTCCATACCTCCACTCCTCTACCCCTCCATCCCTCAACTCCTCCTACCCCTCCATCCCTCCATACCTCCACTCCTCTACCCCTCCATACCTCCACCTCTACCCCTCCATCCCTCCACTCCTCTACCCTCCATCCCTCCACTCCTCTACCCTCCATCCCTCCATACCTCCACTCCTCTACCCTCCATCCCTCCATACCTCCACTCCTCTACCCCTCCATCCCTCCATACCTCCACTCCTCTACCCCTCCATCCATCCATACCTCCACTCCTACCCTCCATCCCTCCACTCCTCTACCCCTCCATCCCTCCATACCTCCACTCCTCTACCCCTCCATCCCTCAACTCCTCTACCCCTCCATCCCTCCATACCTCCACTCCTCTACCCCTCCATACCTCCACTCCTCTACCCTCCATCCCTCCACTCCTCTACCCCTCCATCCCTCCATACCCTCCACTCCTCCATCCCTCCATACCTCCACTCCTCTACCCCTCCATACCTCCACTCCTCTACCCTCCATCCCTCCACTCCTCTACCCCTCCATCCCTCCACTCCTCTCTACCCCTCCATCCCTCCATACCTCCACTCCTCTACCCCTCCATCCCTCCATACCGCCACTCCTCTACCCCTCCATCCCTCCCATCCCTTCATCCCCATAAAACAGGTGAGACCACACACACACACACACGCCCCAGACAGGGCAGCAGGTGCAGTAAAAGGATCAGACAGAGACTTCGTGGATTTAGTATAAATATTTAAAATATTTTATAAGTCATCGTAAAAATCTCGACACTCAAAAGCAAAAGCTATTTATTACAAAAGAACCTTGAATGAAGTCCGTTCATTTCAACAACAGAAAAAACATGTTTTTTAAAAAGACTTACAAAGACATTTCATATTTTCAAAAAGTTCAAAAGTTTTTAAATGTTCGTATTAAAATCGGTATTAAATCGGTATTAAAACGGTATTAAAACAGTCTTGCATGCAAGTGTTGACAGATATGAAACACATTCTATGTCAAAAGGGTGAAGCATTGTGTAAAGTGGAAGCATTTGCTCGTCAATACGGTCTGGTGAATCAACGGTGTGACAATGTCAAATGTCACAGTCAATATGTACAAGGAGACAGTAGTAGTTTAAAAAATCATAGAATACAGAACACTAGAATCCATCATCGGGAACCTTTAGAACCTCCGGAATCATACAGTATTATTAATTACACAGTAAACTGGCACTACAACACCCATCGTTTCCATTCGTTCAGAAAGCACCTTGGCAATACTGTCGTTTACGGCAGGCAGAACACACACATAGCAATCAATCACAAACTACAGTCAGTATCACTTAAAGACGATATGAAATGTATCACTTTTACGAGCCGTGATAGTGGAAGGTCTACCCTCCTCTTCCTCCTCCTGTTTCAGTCTGAGGCAGGGCAGAGTTACAACACTCAGCAACTCATTGTAATCCCTTTGACACTTTTACATAACTTGTCTGTCTCAACAGGTAGATCTGCTAACAAGAGTCCCTAATGGTATCCTACACATTCTATAGTCCATAGGGGTCTGGTTAAAAGCAGTGTGCTATGTAGGGAATAGAATACTATTCGGGAGGCACCCTAAGGAATGGATTGTCTAATAGTTAAACTGTCATATAGAATTATGTATATTTCCACTGTCGTATAGAAGCTGATTGTATAACAGGTTGGCAGTTGGGCTCAGAACACAACCCTATAGGGAAGTCAGAGTGGTATGGAAGGTTATGTGACTGGCTAAGAAACAAACTAAATCGCTAGGATTCTGCAGTGTTTGGTTCCAGTGGAACACAATTCACCGTGGAAACCGTAGAATTAGAA
>NW_026278829.1:0-2500 GCF_023373465.1 Oncorhynchus keta | reverse complement strand
ATTTCCGGAGACCTTTCCTTACCTCACCTCGCTCATCAACTCATCCCTGACCGCTGGCTATGTCCCTTCCGTCTTCAAGAGAGCGAGAGTTGCACCCTTCTGAAAAAACCTACACTCGATCCCTCCGATGTCAACAACTACAGACCAGTATCCCTTCTTTCTTTTCTCTCAAAACTCTTGAACGTGCCGTCCTTTGGCACAGAATGACCTTCTTGATCCAAATCAGTCAGGTTTCAAGACTAGTCATTCAACTGAGACTGCTCTTCTCTGTATCACGGAGGCGCTCCGCACTGCTAAAGCTCTCTCTCTCCTCTGCTCTCATCCTCTAGACCCATCGGGCTGCCTTCGATACTGTGAACCATCAGATCCTCCCTCTCCACCCTCTCTGAGTTGGGCATCTCCGGCGCGGCCCACGCTTTGGATTGCGCTCCTGCCTGACAGGTCGCTCCTACCAGGTGGCGTGGCGAGAATCTGCCTCCTCACCACGTGCTCTCACCACTGGTGTCCCCAGGGCTCTGTTCTAGGCCCTCTCCTATTCTCGCTATACACCAAGTCACTTGGCTCTGTCATAACCTCACATGGTCTCTCCTATCATTGCTATGCAGACGACACACAATTAATCTTCTCCTTTCCCCCTTCTGATGACCAGGTGGCGACCGCATCTCTGCATGTCTGGCAGACATATCCCAGTGTGGATGACGGATCACCACCTCCAAGCTGAACCTCGGCAAGACGGAGCTGCTCTTCCTCCCGGGAAGGACTGCCCATTCCATGATCTCGCCATCACGGTTGACAACTCCATTGTGGCTCCTCCTCCCAGAGCGCTAGAACCTTGGCGTGATCCTGGACAACACCCTGTCGTTCTCAACTAACATCAGGCGGTGGCCGTTCCTGTAGGTTCATGCTCTACAACATCCATGGAAATCGACCCTGCCTCACACAGGAGACGAGCGCAGGTCCTAATCAGGCACTTGTCATCTCCCCGTCTGGATTACTGCAACTCGCCTGTTGGCTGGGCTCCCCTGCCTGTGCCATTAAACCCCTACAACTCATCCAGAACGCACGCCCGTCTGGTGTTCAGCCTTCCCAAGTTCTCTCACGTCACCCCGCTCCTCCGCTCTCTCCACTGGCTTCCAGTTGAAGCTCGCATCCGCTACAAGACCATGGTGCTTGCCTACGGAGCTGTGAGGGGAACGGCACCTCAGTACCTCCAGGCTCTGATCAGGCCCTACACCCAAACAAGGGCACTGCGTTCATCCACCTCTGGCCTGCTCGCCTCCCTACCACTGAGGAAGTACAGTTCCCGCTCAGCCCAGTCAAAACTGTTCGCTGCTCTGGCCCCCAATGGTGGAACAAACTCCTCACGACGCCAGGACAGCGGAGTCAATCACCACCTTCCGGAGACACCTGAAACCCCACCTCTTTAAGGAATACCTAGGATAGGATATCTGTAGCTCAGTTGGTAGAGCATGGCGCTTGTAACTCAGGGTAGTGGGTTCGATCCCCGGACCACCCATACGTAGATTGTATGCACACATGACTGTAAGTCGCTTTGGATAAAAGCGTCTGCTAAATGGCATATATTATTGTATATATTATTAATCCTTCTCACCCCCCTTTAAGATTTAGATGCACTATTGTAAAGAGTGACTGCTCTACTGGATGTCATAAGGTGAATGCACCAATTTGTAAGAAATTAAGCTCTCTGGATAAGAGCGATCTCTGCTAAATGACTTAAATGTAAATGTTAAATGTAGACGATTCTGTGCTTCTAACTTTGTGGCAACAGTTTGGGAAGGCCCTTTCCTGTTTCATCATGACAATGCCCCGTGCACAAGCGAGTCCATACAGAAATGCTTTATCGAGATCGGTGTGGAAGAACTTGACTGGCCTCCACAGAGCCTGACCTCAACCCCATTGAACACCTTTGTGATGAATTTGAACACAGACTGTGAGCCAGGCCTAATCTTAACATGAGAGTGGAGGCTGTTATAGCAGCAATGTTCCAACATCTAGTGGAAAGCCTTCCCAGAAGAGTGGATCGCTGTTATAGCAGCAATGTTCCAACATCTAGTGGAAAGCCTTCCCAGAAGAGTGGAGGCTGTTATAGCAGCAATGTTGCACAACATCTAGTGGATTTCCCAGAAGGAGTGGACAGCTGTTTAACATCTAGTGGAAAGCCTTCCCAGAAGAGTGGAGGCTGTTATAGCAGCAATGTTCAACATCTAGTGGAAAGCCTTCCCAGAAGAGTGGAGGCTGTTTATAGCAGCAATGTTCCTACATCTAGTGGAAAGCCTTCCCAGAAGAGTGGAGGCTGTTATAGCAGCAATGTTCCAACATCTAGTGAAAAGCCTTCCCAGAAGTGGAGGCTGTTATAGCAGCAATGTTCAACATCTAGTGGAAAGCCTTCCCAGAAGAGTGGGGCTGTTACTGTTACAGCAGTAATGTTCCAACATCAAACCTTCCCAGAAGAGTGGAGGCTGTTACAGCAGCAATGTTC
>NW_026278828.1:0-13944 GCF_023373465.1 Oncorhynchus keta | reverse complement strand
CTCTCCGCAGCCAATGTGAGTAAGACCTTTAACCTGTTCAGGATACCACGGTTTACTGCCCCTTCTGGAGGATTTGGGTACCCATATAAAACATGATACATTTTTGTCAAAAGTTGCTAATATATGCAAATAAAAAATATTATCGAATAGAAAACACTAAAGCTTTTAACTCTCAAAATCTGCATTTTCCCAAAATATCTCTTCTCATCTGAAAAGTTGGGTCACCTTTGACCTCATCGCAAACACCCTTCCCAACCAGTCACAGCACCCGGAAGAGTCTCCACGTGTTCAGCGTGATCTCAGCTTTCAATGGGACTTCACATTGTGAGAATCGCCCGCTCGCGAGAGTTTGAGCACGCGGTAAGCTCTCAGTCACTCAAAAAAACCTGTTCGCAATGGTCAAGTCCTCTCTCTTTTCCAAGATCGATTGAACAGTGCTTGTGTTTCTGTTTGTTCTCAAAATTGCTGTACACCTTTATAACATGTTAAAGCTTGATTATGGAGTTAGTTTGACAAGTTTACTGGACATATTATATATACTTTCGAAGTTTTGGTGCGCAACCACTTCAATTTTGACTACATTTTTACCAAAATCAGGCTATTTTGAGAACCGAAAGACGCAGACTTGAAAACTGAACGCTAATTTGGTGAGTATAATCCCTTACAGGTCGTTTGATGGAAGAATAACAAAGGTAAGGGAATATTTAATGTATTCATTTTGGGTTTCTGTCGACTCCAAGATAGAGGAGTCATTATGCTACTGTGGGAGCGCCGACTCCATATTATAGTCTAGTACATGACTGCCGCAGTCATCCCCCTCTTCAAAGGGGGAGACACCCTGGACCCAAACTGCTATAGACCTATATCCATCCTGCCCTGCCTATCTAAGGTCTTCGAAAGCCAAGTCAACAAACAGGTCACTGACCATCTCGAATCCACCGTACCTTCTCCGCTGTGCAATCTGGTTTCCGAGCCGGTCACGGGTGCACCTCAGCCACACTCAAGGTACTAAATGATATCATAACCGCCATCGATAAAAGACAGTACTGTGCAGCCGTCTTCATCGACCTCGCCAAGGCTTTCGACTCTGTCAATCACCAAATTCTTGTATCGGCAGACTCAACAGCCTCGGTTTTTCGGATGACTGCCTTGCCTGGTTCACCAATTACTTTGCAGACAGAGTTCAGTGTGTCAAATCAGAGGGCATGCTGTCCGGTCCTCTGGCAGTCTCTATGGGGGTGCCACAGGGTTCAATTCTCGGGCCGACTCTTTTCTCTGTATATATCAATGATGTTGCTCTTGCTGCGGCGATTCCTGATCCACCTCTACGCAGACGACACCATTCTATATACTTTCGGCCCGTCATTGGACACTGTGCTATCAAACCTCCAAACGAGCTTCAATGCCATACAGCACTCCTTCCGTGGCCTCCAACTGCTCTTAAACGCGAGTAAAACCAAATGCATGCTTTTCAACCGATCGCTGCCTGCACCCGCATGCCCGACTAGCATCACCACCCTGGATGGTTCCAACCTTGAATATGTGGACATCTATAAGTACCTAGGTGTCTGGCTAGACTGCAAACTCTCCTTCCAGACTCACATCAAACATCTCCAATCAAAAATCAAATCCAGAGTCGGCTTTCTATTCCGCAACAAAGCCTCCTTCACTCACGCTGCCAAGCTTACCCTAGTAAAACTGACTATCCTACCGATCCTCGACTTCGGCGACGTCATCTACAAAATGGCTTCCAACACTCTACTCAGCAAACTGGATGCAGTCTATCACAGTGCCATCCGTTTTGTCACTAAAGCACCTTATACCACCCACCACTGCGACTTGTATGCTCTAGTCGGCTGGCCCTCACTACATATTCGTCGCCAGACCCACTGGCTCCAGGTCATCTACAAGTCCATGCTAGGTAAAGCTCCGCCTTATCTCAGTTCACTGGTCACGATGGCAACACCCATCCGTAGCACGCGCTCCAGCAGGTGTATCTCACTGATCATCCCTAAAGCCAACACCTCATTTGGCCGCCTTTCGTTCCAGTACTCTGCTGCCTGTGACTGGAACGAATTGCAAAAATCGCTGAAGTTGGAGACTTTTATCTCCCTCACCAACTTCAAACATCAGCTATCCGAGCAGCTAACCGATCGCTGCAGCTGTACATAGTCTATAGGTAAATAGCTCACCCTTTTTCACCTACCTCATTCCCATACTGTTTTTATACTGTTTTTATTTATTTACTTTTCTGCTCTTTTGCACACCAATATCTCTACCTGTACATGCCCATCTGATCATTTATCACTCCAGTGTTAATCTGCAAAATTGTATTATTCGCCTACCTCCTCATGCCTTTTGCACACATTGTATATAGACTGCCCATTTTTTTTCTACTGTGTTATTGACTTGCTAATTGTTTACTCCATGTGTAACTCTGTGTTGTCTGTTCACACTGCTATGCTTTATCTTGGCCAGGTCGCAGTTGCAAATGAGAACTTGTTCTCAACTAGCCTACCTGGTTAAATAAAGGTGAAATAAAAAAAAAAAAAATAAAATATAGTCTAGTGAACGCAAAATGTAACGTTAAAATTAAATGTAACAATGCAATTGCATTTAGAAGAAGTGTATCTTGCTATACATATGTAAAACATGCATATTTAGTCAAAGTTTATGATGTGTATTCCTTGTTAGCTGACGTTATCTGCCGGGGCTATCGTCATTTCTCAGGACATTTGGGTAGCATTTTTTGAACGATGCATCATTGTAAACAGAGATTTATGGATATATATAGCATATTATTGAAAAAAATGAATGTACTGTGTAACATGTTATATTACTGTCATCTGATGAAGATTTCAAAAGGTTAGTGAAATGATTTTTTTTAATCCTGCGTTTGTTGATTGCATATTTTTTCCTACTTGGCTATGCTAATGAGCTATGTCTGCGGTGGTGGTTTGACATAAATATGTGCTATGTTTTCGCCGTAAACATTTTAGAAATCTGACTTGCTGGCTAGATAAACAACTTGTTTATCTTTCATTTGAGCTATTTTACTTGTTAATGTGTGGAGGTTAAATATTTTTAGGAATATTTTTGCGCATTGTGCGTTATGGTAATGAGCTTGAGCTGTAGTCACGCTACCAGCAGAGGAATTAAACTCCCGAGCTGGTTAAACAGGTCAACATTCACAAGGTCGCCGGGTTTGTGTACTGCGAGCATGCTTTGACCAACTGGCAAGTGTCTTCAATTACATTTTCAACCTCTCCCTGTCCGAGTCTGTAATACTTACATGTTTTAAGCAGATCACCATAGTCACTGTGCCCAAGAACACTAAGGTAACCTGCCTAAATGACTACCAACCAGTAGCACTCACGTCTGTAGCCATGAAGTGCTTTGAAAGGTTGATCATGGCTCACATCAACACCATTATCCCAGAAACCCTAGACCCACTCCAATTTGCATACTGCCCCAACAGATCCACACTGCCCTTTCCCACATGGACAAAAGAAACACCTATGTGAGAATGTTATTCATTGACTACAGCTCAGTGTTCAACACCATAGTGCCCTCAAAGCTCACCACTAAGCTAAGGACCCGGGGGACTAAACACCTCCCTCTGCAACTGGATCCTGGACTTCCTGACGGGCCACCTCCAGGTGGTAAGGGAAGGTAACAACACAACTGCCACGCTGATCCTCAACACTGGGGCCCCTCAGGGGTGCGTGCTCAGTCCCCTCCTGTACTCCCTGTTCACTCATGACTGCATGGCCAGGCATGACTCCAACACCATCATTAAGTTTGCCGATGACACAAGAGTGGTAGGTCTGATCACCGACAACAATGAGACAGAATATATTGAGGAGGTCAGAGACTTGGCCGTGTGGTGCCAGGACAACAACCTCTCCCTCAATGTGATCAAGACAAAGGAGATGATTGTGGACTACAGGAAAAAGAGGACCGAGCACACCCCCATTCTCATAGACGGGGCTGCAGTGGAGCATTTTGAGAGCTTCAAGTTCCTTGGTGTCACCAACAAACTAACATGGTCCAAGGACACCAAGACAGTCCTGAAGAGGGCACGACAAAACCTATTCCCCCTCAGGAGACTGAAAAGATTTGGCATGGGTCCTCAGATCCTCAAAAGGTTCCACATCTGCACCATCGAGCATCCTGACTGGTTGCATCACTGCCTGGTATGGCAACTGCTTGGCCTCCGACCGCAAGGCACTACAGAGGGTGAGTGCGAACGCCCAGTACATCACTGGGCCAAGCTTCCTGCCATCCAGGACCTCTATACCAGGCGGTGTCAGAGGAAGGCTCTAAAACTTGTCAAAGACTCCAGCCACCATAGTCATAGACTGTTCTCTCTGTTACTGCACGGCAAGCGGTACCGGAGCGCCAAGTCTTCTTAACCTGTTGATCCTACCCCCTACTTTTTCGAACTTTCTGTTAAAATTTGCGCAACATTTCAGCGCCCTGCTACTCATGCCAGGAATATAGTATATGAATATGATTAGAATGTGTGGATAGAAAACACTCAGACGTTTCTAAAACTGGTTAAATCACGGCTGTGACTATAGCAGAACGTGTGTTTCATCGAAAAGCGCAGGAAAATCTGATCACTGAAAACTGGAAAATATATCAATGCGCCACTTGAATGTATTGTTGAATAGAAACCACATTACCTGGAGCCGAGGTTGCAATACCCACAGCTTCCACACGATGTCAACAGTCTTGTCTTTTGCCTAGGATTTGTTTCTTGGTCAAACGGACAAGAGGCAGCCCATTTCTTCCGGTCTCCGACCGGATGTTTTGGTTGAGATTTACCCGGACATTATTTCCAGACGTACAGCTATAGAATATACATCGCCTCGTGATCAATTTGATCGATTATTAACGTTTACTAATACCTAAAGTTGCATTACAAAAGTATTTCGAAGTGTTTTGTGAAAGTTTATCGTCAACTTTTTTAATTAAAAAAATGACGTTGCGTTATAAAACGCTATTTTTTTCCTTGATCACACAGTCTTCATAGATCGATATCTAGGCTATATATGGACCGATTTAATCGGAAAAAAGACCCAATAGTGATGTTTATGAGACATCTAGGAGTGCCAACAAAGAAGATGGTCAAAGGTAATGAATGTTTTATATTTTATTTCTGCATTTTGTGTAGCGCCGACTATGCTAATTATTTTGTTTACGTCCCCTGCGGATCTTTAGGGGTGTTGCATGCTATCAGATAATAGCTTCTCATGCTTTCGCCAAAAAGCATTTTAAAAATCTGACTTGTTGCCTGGATTCACAACGAGTGTAGCTTTAATTCAGTACCCTGCATGTGTATTTTAATGAACGTTTGAGTTTTAACGAGTGCTATTAGCATTTAGCGTAGCGTATTTGCATTTCCAGATGTCTAGATGGGACGCCTGCGTGCCGGGTGGAGGTAAGAGGTTTTAACAGCTTCTACCACCAAGCCAAAAGACTGATGAACACCTAATTAAATTAAACTACCCAGACTATTTGTATTGCCCCCCCTCCCCTTTTACACCACTGCTACTCTCTGTTGTTATCATCTATGCATTGTCACTTTAATAACTCTACCTACATGTACATATTACCTCAACTAACCGGTGGCCCCGTACATTGACTCTTTACTGGTACCCCCCTGTATATAGTCTCGCTATCGTTATTTTACTGCTGCTCTTTAATTACTTGTTACTTTTAGTTCTTATTTTTATCCATATTTTTTAAAACTGCATTGTTGGTTAGGGGCTCGTAATTCAGCATTTCATGGTTAGGTTGTATTCGGCACATGTGACTAATGCAATTTGATTTCATTTGATTTGAATTATCTAGGGATATTAGATCCAATGTTGGTTGATACAGGCACTACGAGTTGGGCTCCCAAGTGGCGCAGCGGTCTAAGGCACTGCATCTCAGGACTAGAGGCGTTACTACAGACACCCTGGTTTGATTCCAGGCTGTATCACAACCCGGCTGTGATTGGGTGTCCCATAGGGGCGGAGCACAATTGGTCCAGCGTCGTCCGGGTTTGGCCGGTGTAGGCCGTCATTGTAAATAACAATTTGTTCTTCACTGACTTACCTAGTTAAATAAAGGTTACATTTAAAATACAATTTTAATAAAAAAAACTGTCTTCACCGGCGTTACAAATGAGACATCAAAATATTCTGGAACGTTTCTCTCAAACACTTGTTGCTATCGCAACAGCGGTTCAACACTTGACTGTCATTCAGAAAATTCCTTCCTGGGATCAAATGATGATTTGTGAACTGTGAAAATATCATGGAGTAATTCAACAGCTTTTCACCAAATGCGCATTCCAGCAAGTATTATGCATAATTATTCATGATTAATTATCGATTCAGGTTTGTAAAATATCAAGGTAAGGTGACTCTTTCGGGTTAGAAGCATTTGATTTTTTTTTTAAATTGCAGTTATTATTATTTTGTATTTGTGTGCCAATGAAAACATTGTTCACTGCTTAACATGATACAACAAAATGTTACATTTACATTTCATTTGGGAGATATCTTTACAAACAAACAACTAGATCCACGGTTATTACAGGGTTCAACTGATTAACACTTTATATAACTACAAACTTACATAAATACATAAATGCAAATCCATCAAGACCCCAACCACAATAAAGGGTTAAACATACTTTTTAAATTCAACTTGTGAATTTTATTGAATATATTGATTATAATAATATTTTTTTTTTTATTATAATAATTTGGATTCCCCTCTTTATATCTTAATGTAATGACATTAAAAAATTGGCAGATTATTATCAATGATTTATCAACAGCTGTAACAAGTTGTCCTGTGTAGGTACCGGTACCCTAGTTTCTGGAAAGACCCATATACAGTAGACATGGATGTACACTTTCAGGCTTGTTGACAGGAGTTATTGTTCCAGCTGGCCTCTGGTGTGTATCACCCTTTCTCTCCGGTCCGTGGTTAAGCTAGAGGGGTCTGTGTCATAGTCTGTTTGTCTCGCTGGTGCTACAGGGGAGGGGGGATTTGGCTCTAACTGCCCACACTGCGTTCCAAATTGCACCCTACTTTTAACCGTGGCCCACAGAGCTCTGTAGAATATGTAGTGCGCTACATAGGGGATAGGGTGCTACTTTGGACTTATGTTGCTTCTGGTAAACAAAGGCCCTAATACACTTCCCCCCCAAAAGGGAGCCTTTTTGTTGTGCATGACGTGTCTGTCTCACAGAGCTTTAAGGACCCCTGTTCTTTGTCTGGTCAGAGGGCGGTGTCACGGAGAACGGTTTACGGACGAGACCCGGGTACCGTAGTCGAGTGGATTAACAGTGTGTGTGTGTGTGTGTGAATTGTGTGGGTGCGTGATCGTGTGAGGCAGTACGAAAGGGTCATTCAGCTGTCGTGTTTGGTGTTCATGACTACTACCACAGCTGAAATGGATACACCATGTGTAGAGTGTGTGTGTATGGTATGTGAGGGTGTGTGTGTGTGTGTGTGTGTGTGTGTGTGTGTGTGGATGGTTTGGGGTCAGGACTGTTTCCCATCTTGCTGAGAGGGAGATCACATTCTTCTGTTGATGAAGAGACCCAGGCCTTTGTTTAGAACTTATTAATGTAATATTTGATCAATAAATAGTTTGATGGTTTGAAATGTATACATTTGATTATCTGGTTTATATTGGCAAAATGGTTGAGTATCGTGAACACACACACACACACACACACACACACACACACACGATATGAAGATATGGAAATCTGGATACAACCCAACACTAGATGTCATCCCTCCACTCCTCTACCCCTCCATCCCTCCATCCCTCCACTCCTCTACCCCTCCATCCCTCCATACCTCCACTCCTCTACCCCTCCATCCCTCCACTCCTCTACCCCTCCATCCCTCCATACCTCCACCCCTCCATCCCTCCACTCCTCTACCCCTCCATCCCTCCATACCTCCACTCCTCTACCCCTCCATCCCTCCACTCCTCTACCCCTCCATCCCTCCATACCGCCACTCCTCTACCCCTCCATCCCCATAAAACAGGTGAGACCACACACACACACACACACACACACACACACACACACCCCCAGACAGGGCAGCAGGTGCAGTAAAAGGATCAGACAGAGACTTCATGGATTTAGTATAAATATTTAAAATATTTTATAAGTCATCGTAAAAATCTCAACACTCAAAAGCAAAAAGCTATTTATTACAAAAGAACCTTGAATGAAGTCCGTTCATTTCAACAACAGAAAAAAAACATGTTTTTTAAAAAGACTTAAAGACATTTCATATTTTCAAAAAGTTCAAAAGTTTTTAAATGTTCGTATTAAAATCGGTATTAAAACGGTATTAAAACGGTATTAAAACAGTCTTGCATGCAAGTGTTGACAGATATGAAACACATTCTATGTCAAAAGGGTGAAGCATTGTGTAAAGTGGAAGCATTTGCTCGTCCAATACGGTCTGGTGAATCAACGGTGTGACAATGTCAAATGTCACAGTCAATATGTACAAGGAGACAGTAGTAGTTTAAAAAAAATCATAGAATACAGAACACTAGAATCCATCATCGGGAACCTTTAGAACCTCCGGAATCATACAGTATTATTAATTACACAGTAAACTGGCACTACAACACCCATCGTTTCCATTCGTTCAGAAAGCACCTTGGCAATACTGTCGTTTACGGCAGGCAGAACACACACATAGCAATCAATCACAAACTACAGTCAGTATCACTTAAAGACGATATGAAATGTATCACTTTTTTACGTGCCGTGATAGTGGAAGGTCTACCCTCCTCTTCCTCCTCCTGTTTCAGTCTGAGGCAGGGCAGAGTTACAACACTCAGCAACTCATTGTAATCCCTTTGACACTTTTACATAACTTGTCTGTCTCAACAGGTAGATCTGCTAACAAGAGTCCCTAATGGTATCCTACACATTCTATAGTCCATAGGGGTCTGGTTAAAAGCAGTGTGCTATGTAGGGAATAGAATACTATTCGGGAGGCACCCTAAGGAATGGATCGTCTAATAGTTAAACTGTCATATAGAATGATGTATATTTCCACTGTCGTATAGAAGCTGATTGTATAACAGGTTGGCAGTTGGGCTCAGAACACAACCCTATAGGGAAGTCAGAGTGGTATGGAAGGTTATGTGACTGGCTAAGAAACAAACTAAATCGCTAGGATTCTGCAGTGTTTGGTTCCAGTGGAACACAATTCACCGTGGAAACCGTAGAATTAGAACGCGTTCTAATTCCGCGGTAGAACCCACAGTTGATGGTCAGGTTCCGTTGGAATGAAACCAAAGCGGAAATTCCACATAACTAATCGACTGATCTTAACCACAGATCACAGAATTGGTTTTAATGAATGTGACAGCAGAAAGGTGAGACTGACAGGCAGCTGTTGGTATTGGTTGACTCTAACTATGTGGCTTAACGTACACAACCACAGTAATATCAAGCTGAAGGAACTTCCTAGAACAATGACACAACAGTCTTCCAGGGAAATCAGCCCCTGACGTCGTTGTAGGTTTGGTTTACAATAGTTAGATAATACAGCCATTTCCACTGTAAAAACCTCACCTTAATTTCCCTGAATGTGTGTGTGTGTGTGTGTGTGTCACTCAGCCCTCTCTCACAAAACAATTATGTAACAACGACAGGTAAAACTCTGACACTGTAGAGCTTTACTTCACATGTTCCAGTCACTGGAGTCACAGCTTGTCTTCACAAAGGCCTTTCACCAGCAGAAACAATCGTTGACAGTACAAACATTTTCATTTCATTTTCAAACCACCTTTAGTCTTCTGTGTTTTATTTTACAGTCTTCCACTCCAACAGCCAGAGTGTCTCTGCGTATCTAGAGTCATAGTGTCGTCATGGTGACTGCCTCAGCAGAGGACAGTTCACAGGGTCAAAGTTCACAAAAGTTCCAAGGCCGTCAGGAAGAACCACGCCCACTTCCTGTCCCAAAACTGGACGCAGGAAGTATGATCGAGATTAAAAAACTGTCTGAAACGACGACATCTTATCTCCCCGTTTCATTGGGCACTAACTTGGACCGGGCCATAATCCTCCACATGGTCATTGATCATTGCCATTGTTCCGTTACCCAGAATGCTTCAGCAGAGGGTCTTGAGCGCCCCGGAGCGCAGAGCAGCGTCTGCATGTGGTAAGGCGGAGACACCGATCCTCCTCCACCGCTTGCTCCGCCCTGAAACTGAACGGCTGGAAGGGAACCTTCTTCTTCAGGATCTGACCGATGCCCATAGAGGGAAACTTACTGCCGCGGTGATAGGGGCTGTCTGGCTCAACGCTGCCCCCGGCGGACGGAGGACTAAAGGCAGATGACGGGTTGAGGGGGGAGAAGGCTGATTTGGGCGGGGAGAAGGCTGAGCCTCCTGGGGGGCTGCCGAAGGAGCTGGGTGGGCTACAGCTGGTGTCTGACCCGCACCAGTCACCCGAGTTAGAGGAGGACTTTTTAGGCTGGGGGTTGACGATGAGGACGGGGGGCTGGGGATGGTCGCCTTTTTTAAGTAGGAGGAGTCAGGGTGAAGGCGGAGACATGTCGAGGAGGAGAAGGTCCCATTGGTCAGTTTGTACCAGGGAGTGGCCGAGGCAGGGAACCACAACGTCGTCGATTGGCTCGGCTTTGGAGAGGGAGTCGTAGGAGTGCATACCGATTGGAGAGGGAGCCGGGGGGCAGGGATGTGGTCAGGGCTAGTGGTGGCCACCTGGAGAGTTTCGAGGCGCCTGATTGGCTGTGGCGTGCGGGGAAGAGGGGTGGATCTCTAGGTATTCCATGGAGGACGAGGCGACGGTGCCGGACGGGGCGAGAGGAGAAGCACGGTGGAGTTACCGGTCACCGCTCGCAGAAGACCTGAGAGAGAGAGAGGGAGAAAAGAGAGAGAAAGAAGAGAGAGAGAAAAGAGAGAGAAAGAGGGAGAGAGAGAAAAAGAGAGAGAAAGAGAGAGAGAAAGAGAGAGAGAGAGAAAAAGAGAGAAAGAGAGAGAGAGAGAGAGAGAGAGAGAGAGAGAGAGAGAGAGAGAGAGAGAGAGAGAGAGAGACAGAGAGTGAGAGAGCGAGCGAGCGAGCGAGAGCAAGAAAGAGAAGAGAGAGAGAAAGAGAGAGAGAGACAGAGAGAGAGACAGAGAAAGAGAGAGAGAGAGCGACAGAGAGAGAGAGCGACAGAGAGAGAGAGAGAGAGAATTAATATGTTAATGTCAGTCACTACATACCACATTATATAACAGTGCTACCCTCTGGGCCGACATGTATCTACCAGACCTGGGTTCAAATACTGGTGTATCTGGTATCTATTTTCTGTGTATTTGGGTGGAACAAAACAAAACACTTTATGAACATAGTACATATGAACTATGCGGCCCATTTCAAGGTATGCTGGCTGTGTTGTATGTGTGTGTGTGTGTGTGTGTGTGTGTGTGTGTGTGTGTGTGTGTGTGTGTGTGTGTGTGTGTGTGTGTGTGTGTGTGTGTGTGTGTGTGTGTGTGTGTGTGTGTGTAAGATGTCTTTAGGGTGAGTGTGTGTGTGTGGTAAGATGTCTTTAGGGTGAGTGTGTGTGTGTGTGGTAAGATGTCTTTAGGGTGAGTGTGTGTGTGGGGTAAGATGTCTTTAGGGTGAGTGTGTGTGTGTGGGTAAGATGTCTTTAGGGTGAGTGTGTGTGTGTGGTAAGATGTCTTTAGGGTGAGTGTGTGTGTGTGTGTAAGATGTCTTTAGGGTGAGTGTGTGTGTGTGTGGTAAGATGTCTTTAGGGTGAGTGTGTGTGTGTGGGTAAGATGTCTTTTAGGTGTGTGTGTGGTAAGATGTCTTTAGGGTGTGTGTGTGTGTGGTAAGATGTCTTTAGGGTGAGTGTGTGTGTGTGGTAAGATGTCTTTAGGGTGAGTGTGTGTGTGTGTGGTAAGATGTCTTTAGGGTGTGTGTGTGGTAAGATGTCTTTAGACAAACATAAATACACCTATTGAGTTGAGGAGCTCCTTTGAGACTGAACGCAGACAACCTGTAAGCAGGAGGAGAGAGACGGAGAGGAGGAAAGAAGGAGGGACAGAGAAAAGGGATGGAGAGAAAGAGGAGAAGAATGAAAACAATGTACTGAGCAAATGTCAAATTGGCTTTTTACCAAATTACCGTACAACAGACCATGTATTCACCCTGCACACCTTAATTGACAACCAAACAAACCAAAACAAAGGCAAAGTCTTCTCATGCTTTGTTGATTTCAAAAAGCCTTCGACTCAATTTGGCATGAGGGTCTGCTATACAAACTGATGGAAAGTGGTGTTGGGGTAAAACATATGACATTATAAAATCCATGTACACAAACAACAAGTGTGCGGTTAAAATTGGCAAAAAACACACATTTCTTCACACAGGGTCGTGGGGTTAGACAGGGATGCAGCTTAAGCCCCACCCTCTTCAACATATATCAACGAACTGGCGCGGGCACTAGAAAAGTCTGCAGCACCCGGCCTCCCCTGCTAGAATCCGAAGTCAAATGTCTGCTGTTTGCTGATGATCTGGTGCTTCTGTCACCAACCAAGGAGGGCCTACAGCAGCACCTAGATCTTATGCACAGATTCTGTCAGACCTGGGCCCTGACAGTAAATCTCAGTAAGACAAAAATAATGGTGTTCCAAAAAAGGTCGAGTCACCAGGACCACAAATACAAATTCCATCTCGACACTGTTGCCCTAGAGCACACAAAAACTATACATACCTTGGCCTAAACATCAGCGCCACAGGTAACTTCCACAAAGGTGTGAACGATCTGAGAGACAAGGCAAGAAGGGCATTCTATGCCATCAAAAGAAACATAAATTTCAACATACCAATTAGGATTTGGCTAAAAATACTTGAATCAGTCATAGAGCCCATTGCCCTTTATGGTTGTGAGGTCTGGGGTCCGCTCACCAACCAAGACTTCACAAAATGGGACAAACACAAATTGAGACTCTGCACGCAGAATTCTGCAAAAATATCCTCCGTGTACAACGTAAAACACCAAATAATGCATGCAGAGCAGAATTAGGCCGATACCCACTAATTATCAAAATCCAGAAAAAGAGCCATTAAATTCTACAACCACCTAAAAGGAAGCGATTCACAAACCTTCCATAACAAAGCCATCACAAACAGAGAGATGAACCTGGAGAAGAGTCCCCTAAGCAAACTGGTCCTGGGGCTCTGTTCACAAACACAAACACACCCTACAGAGCCCCAGGACAACAGCACAATTAGACCCAACCAAATCATGAGAAAACAAAAAGATAATTACTTAACACATTGGAAAGAATTAACAAAAAAACAGAGCAAACTAGAATGCTATTTGGCCCTACACAGAGAGTACACAGTGGCAGAATACCTGACCACTGTGACTGACCCAAAATTAAGGAAAGCTTTGACTATGTACAGACTCAGTGAGCATAGCCTTGCTATTGAGAAAGGCCGCCGTAGGCAGACATGGCTCTCAAGAGAAGACAGGCTATGTGCTCACTGCCCACAAATGAGGTGGAAACTGAGCTGCACTTCCTAACCTCCTGCCCAATGTATGACCATATTAGAGAGACATATTTCCCCAGATCACACAGATCCACAAAGAATTCGAAAACATCACCCTGCACACCTTAATTGACAACCAAACAACCAAAACAAAGGCAAAGTCTTCTCATGCTTTGTTGATTTCAAAAAAGCCTTCGACTCAATTTGGCATGGAAAGCCTTCCCAGAAGAGTGGGAGGCTGTTACAGCAGCAATGTTCCAACATCTAGTGGAAAGCCTTCCCAGAAGAGTGGAGGCTGTTATAGCAGCAATGTTCCAACATCTAGTGGAAAGCCTTCCCAGAAGAGTGGAGGCTGTTATAGCAGCAATGTTCCAACATCTAGTGG
>NW_026278827.1:0-7861 GCF_023373465.1 Oncorhynchus keta | reverse complement strand
CCTGAGGACGGCTCACCTCTCACAGTTCTGGGCGACTTTAACCTCCCCACGTCTACCTTTGACTCATTCCTCTCTGCCTCCTTCTTTCCACTCCTCTCCTCTTTTGACCTCACCCTCTCACCTTCCCCCCTACTCACAAGGCAGGCAATACGCTTGACCTCATCTTTACTAGATGCTGTTCTTCCACTAACCTCATTGCAACTCCCTCCAAGTCTCCGACCACTACCTTGTATCCTTTTCCCTCTCGCTCTCATCCAACACTTCCCACACTGCCCCTACTCGGATGGTATCGCGCCGTCCCAACCTTCGCTCTCTCTCCCCGCTACTCTCTCCTCTTCCATCCTATCATCTCTTCCCTCTGCTCAAACCTTCTCCAACCTATCTCCTGATTCTGCCTCCTCAACCCTCCTCTCGTCCTCCCCTACCGCTCCGTGGCTCGACGACTCATTGCGAGCTCACAGAACAGGCTCCGGGCAGCCGAAATGGAAATGGAGGAAAACTCGCCTCCTGCGGACCCTGGCATCCCTTTCACTCCCTCCTTTCTACATTTTCCTCCTCTGTCTCTGCTGCTAAAGCCACTTTCTACCATTCTAAATTCCAAGCATCTGCCTCTAACCCTAGGAAGCTCTTTGCCACCTTCTCCTCCCTCCTGAATCCCCCCCCTCCCTCTCTGCAGATGACTTCGTCAACCATTTTGAAAGAAGGTCGACGACATCCGATCCTCGTTTGCTAAGTCAAACGACACCGCTGGTTCTGCTCACACTGCCCTACCCTATGCTCTGACCTCTTTCTCCCCTCTCTCCAGATGAAATCTCGCGTCTTGTGACGGCTGGCCGCCCAACAACCTGCCCTTGACCCTATCCCCTCCTCTCTTCTCCAGACCATTTCGGAGACCTTCTCCCTTACCTCACCTCGCTCATCAACTCATCCCTGACCGCTGGCTACGTCCCTTCCATCTTCAAGAGAGCGAGAGTTGCACCCTTCTGAAAAAACCTACACTCGATCCCTCCGACGTCAACAACTACAGACCAGTATCCCTTCTCTCTTTTCTCTCCAAAACTCTTGAGCGTGCCGTCCTTGGCCAGCTCTACCGCTATCTCTCTCAGAATGACCTTCTTTATCCAAATCAGTCAGGTTTCAAGACTAGTCATTCAACTGAGACTGCTCTTCTCTGTATCACGGAGGCGCTCCGCACTGCTAAAGCTAACTCTCTCTCCTCTGCTCTCATCCTTCTAGACCTATCGGCTGCCTTCGATACTGTGAACCATCAGATCCTCCTCTCCACCCTCTCCGAGTTGGGCATCTCCGGCGCGGCCCACGCTTGGATTCGTCCTACCTGACAGGTCGCTCCTACCAGGTGGTGTGGCGAGAATCTGTCTCTCACCACGCGCTCTCACCACTGGTGTCCCCAGGCTCTGTTCTAGGCCCTCTCTTATTCTCGCTATACACCAAGTCACTTGGCTCTGTCATAACCTCACATGGTCTCTCCTATCATTGCTATGCAGACGACACACAATTAATCTTCTCCCTTTCCCCCTTCCCCATGACCAGGTGGCGAATCGCATCTCTGCATGTCTGGCAGACATATCAGTGTGGATGACGGATCACCACCTCAAGCTGAACCTCAGCAAGACGGAGCTCCTCTTCCTCCCGGGGAAGGACTGCCCGTTCCATGATCTCGCCATCACGGTTGACAACTCCATTGTGTCCTCCTCCCAGAGCGCTAAGAACCTTGGCGTGATCCTGGACAACACCCTGTCGTTCTCAACTAACATCAAGGCGGTGTCCCGTTCCTGTAGGTTCATGCTCTCTACAACATCCGCAGAGTGACCCTGCCTCACACAGGAAGCGGCGCAGGTCCTAATCCAGGCACTTGTCATCTCCCGTCTTGATTACTGCAACTCGCTGTTGGCTGGGCTCCCTGCCTGTGCCATTAAACCCCTACAACTCATCAGAACGCCGCAGCCCGTCTGGTGTTCAACCTTCCCAAGTTCTCTCCACGTCACCCCGCTCCTCCGCTCTCTCCACTGGTTTCCCAGTTGAAGCTCGCATCCGCTACAAGACCATGGTGCTTGCCTACGGAGCTGTGAGGGGAACGGCACCTCAGTACCTCCAGGCTCTGATCAGGCCTACACCCAAACAAGGGCACTGCGTTCATCCACCTCTGGCCTGCTCGCCTCCCTACCACTGAGGAAGTACAGTTCCCGCTCAGCCCAGTCAAAACTGTTCGCTGCTCTGGCCCCCCAATGGTGGAACAAACTCCCTCACGACGCCAGGACAGCGGAGTCAATCACCACCTTCCGGAGACACCTGAAACCCCACCTCTTCAAGGAATACCTAGGATAGGGTAAGTAATCCTTCTCACCCCCCTAAAAGATTTAGATGCACTATTGTAAAGTGACTGTTCCACTGGATGTCTTAAGGTGTATGCACCAATTTGTAAGTCGCTCTGGATAAGAGCGTCTGCTAAATGACTTAAATGTAAATGTAAATGTAAGTTTACACACACCTTAGCCAAATACATTTGAACTCAGTTTTTCACAATTCCTGACATTTAATCCTAGTAAAAATTCCCTGTCTTAGGTCAGTTAGGATCACCACCTCATTTTAAGAATGTGAAAAATCAGAATAATAGTAGAGAGAATGATTCATTTCAGCTTGTATTTCTTTCATCGCATTCCCAGTGGGTCAGAAGTTTACATACACTCAATTAGTATTTGGTAGCATTGCCTTTAAATAGTTTAACTTCGGTCAAACGTTTCGGGTAGCCTTCCACAAGGTTCCCACAATAAGTTGGGTGAATTTTGGCCCATTCCTGCTGACAGAGCTGGTGTAACTGAGTCAGGTTTTGTAGGCCTCCTTGCTCGCACACACTTTTTCAGTTCTGCCCACAAATGTTCTATGGGACTGAGGTTAGGGCTTTGTGATGGCCACTCCTATACCTGGACTTTGTTGTCCTTGATGTCAGGAAGTTAAAGATGTTGCTTCAATGTATCCACATAATTTTCCTACCTAATGATGCCATCTATTTTTTTTTCAAGTGCACCAGTCCCTCCTGCAGCAAAGCACCTCCACAACATGATGCTTCCACCCCTGTGCTTCACATTTCGGATGGTGTTCTTCAGCTTGCAAGCCTCAACCTTTTCCCTCCAAACATAACGGTGGTCATTATGGCCAAACAGTTCTATTTTTGTTTCATCAGACCAGAGGACATTTCTCCAAAACATATCATCTTTGTCCCCATGTGCAGTTGCAAACCGTAGTCTGGCTTTTTTATGGCGGTTTTGGAGCAGTGGCTTCTTCCTTGCTGAGCGGCCTTTCAGGTTATGTCGATATAGGACTCGATTTACTGTGGATATAGATACTTTTGTACCTGTTTCCTCCAGCATCTTCACAAGGTCCTTTGCTGTTGTTCTGGGATTGATTTGCACCTTTCGCACCAAAGTCTCTAGGAGATAGAACGTGTCTCCATCCTGAGCGGTATGACGGCTGCGTGGTCCCATGGTATTTATACTTGCATACTATTGTTTGTATAGATGAACTTGGTACCTTCAGCCATTTGGAAATTGCTCCCAAGGATGAACCAGACTTGTGGAGGTCTACAGTTTTGGCTGATTTCTTTTGATTTTTCCATGATGTCGATCAAAGAGGCACTGAGTTTGGAGGTAGGCCTTGAAATACATCCACAGGTGCACATCCAATTGGCTCAAATAATGTCAATTAGCCTACCAGGAGCTTCTACAGCCATGACATCATTTTCTGGAATTTTCCAAGCTGTTTAAAGGCACAGTCAACTTAATGTATATAAACTTCTGACCCACTGGAATTGTGATACAGTGAATTACAAGTGAAATAATCTGTCTGTAAACAACTGTTTGAAAAATTACTTGTGTCATGCACAAAGTAAATGTCCTAACCAACTTGCCAAAACAATAGTTTGTTAACAATACATTTGTGGAGTGGTTGAAAAACAAGTTTTAATGACTCCAACCCAAGTGTATGTAAACTTCCGACTTCAACTGTATGTAAGCATTAGTAAGTGAATGAGATACTGTAGAATAGCGTAGAAAACAGTATATACACATGAGATGAGTAATGCCAGATGTAAACATGAAGTGACTAAGATACCGTAGAATAGTATAGAATACAGTATATACATATGAGATGAGTAATGCAAGATATGTAAACATTATTAAGTGACTAAGATACAGTAGCATAGTATAGAATACAGTATATGTCAAGCCTTGGTCATTGTATTTCGTGTTTTCGTTATATATTTGGTCAGACCAGGGTGTGACATGGGTTTATTTTGTTCTGTTTCGTATTTGGGTTTTGTAGTTATTGGGATTGCGGCTGAGTAGGGGTGTTGTATAGGCTTGGCTGCCTGAGGCAGTTCTCAATCAGAGTCAGGTGATTTCCGTTGTCTTTGATTGGGAACCGTATTTAGGTAGCCGGGGTTTCACTGTGTATTTCGTGGGTGATTGTTCCTGTCTCTGTGTAGTTTCACCAGATAGGCTGTAATTAGATTTCACGTTCCGTTTGTTGTTTTGTATTTTGTAATAGTTAAAGATCATGAGTAACCACCACGCTGCATTTCGGTCCGACTCTCTTTCTACAAACGAAGAATGACGTTACAGTATATACATATGAGATGAGTAATGCCAGATATATAAACATCATTAAAGTGACTAGTGTTTCATTCCTTAAAGTGGCCAGTGATTCCTAGTCTATGCCTATAGGCAGCAGCCTCTAATGTGCTAGTGATGGCTGTTTAACAGTCTGATGGCCTTGAGATAGAAGCTGTTTTTCAGTCTCTCAGTCCCAGCTTTCATGCACCTGTACTGACCTCACCCTCTGGATGATAATGGGGTGAACAGGCAGTGGCTCAGGTGGTTGATGTCTTTGATGATCCCTCTGGATGGTAGCGGGGTGAACAGGCAGTGGCTCGGGTGGTTGATGTCCTTGATGATCCCTCTGGATGGTAGCGGGGTGAACAGGCAGTGGCTCAGGTGGTTGATGTCCTTGATGATCCCTCTGGATGGTAGAGGGGTGAACAGGCAGTGGCTCAGGTGGTTGATGTCCTTGATGATCCCTCTGGATGGTAGCGGGGTGAACAGGCAGTGGCTCAGGTGGTTGATGTCCTTGATGATCCCTCTGGATGGTAGAGGGGTGAACAGGCAGTGGCTCAGGTGGTTGATGTCCTTGATGATCCCTCTGGATGGCAGCGGGGTGAACAGGCAGTGGCTCAGGTGGTTGATGTCCTTGATCATCCCTCTGGATGATAGTGGGGTGAACAGGCAGTGGCTCAGGTGGTTGATGTCCTTGATGATCCCTTTGACCTTCTTGTGACATTGGGTGCTGTAGGTGTTCTGGAAGGTGGAAAGGTGACCCCTCCTGTCTCAGCCTCCAGTATTTATGCTGCAGTAGTTTATGTGTCGGGGGGCTAGGGTCAGTTTGTTATATCTGGAGTACTTCTCCTGTCCTATTCGGTGTCCTGTGTGAATCTAAGTGTGCGTTCTCTAATTCTCTCCTTCTCTCTTTCTTTCTCTCTCTCGGAGGACCTGAGCCCAAGGACCATGCCCCAGGACTACCTGACATGATGACTCCTTGCTGTCCCCAGTCCACCTGGCCGTGCTGCTGCTCCAGTTTCAACTGTTCTGCCTTGTTATTATTCGACCATGCTGGTTATTTATGAACATTTGAACATCTTGGCCATGTTCTGTTATAATCTCTACCCGGCACAGTCAGAAGAGGACTGTCCACCCCACATGTGCTCTCTCTAATTCTCTCTTTCTTTCTCTCTCTCGGAGGACCTGAGCCCTAGGACCATGCCCCAAGACTACCTGACATGATGACTCCTTGCTGTCCCCAGTCCACCTGGCCGTGCTGCTGCTCTAGTTTCAACTGTTCTGCCTTATTATTATTCGACCATGCTGGTCATTTATGAACATTTGAACATCTTGGCCATGTTCTGTTATAATCTCCACCCGGCACAGCCAGAAGAGGACTGGCCACCCCACATAGCCTGGTTCCTCTCTAGGTTTCTTCCTAGGTTTTGGCCTTTCTAGGGAGTTTTCTACATCTGCATTGCTTGCTGTTTGGGGCTTTAGGCTGGGTTTCTGTACAGCACTTTGAGATATCAGCTGATGTACGAAGGGCTATATAAATACATTTGATTTGATTTGATTTTAATTTGACCGTTTGCCCGCGATAATGCATTGGGCAGACCGAACCACCATCTGGAGAGCCTTGCGGTTGTGGGCGGTGCAGTTGCCTACCAGGCGGTGAACCAGCCTGACAGGATGCTTTCAAATGTGCATCTGTTAAAATTTGTGAGGGTTTTTAGGTGACAATCCAAATTTCTTTAGCCTCCTGAGATTGAAGAGGCTCTGTTGTGCCTTCTTCACCCCACCACACACATTTCAGTTGGTCACATACCTGTCGTATATTTATTTATTATTTAGCTCTCATTCATGTTCTCATAGAACAGAGTATCTTCAGGTCACACTCCCGGCGAGGTCCTCCAGTCCACTATGCCCTGATTCTCTTCCTGATCTGACGGCATCATCTTCCCTCGTCCTTGAGCCTCTGGCACCTGGCTGTATGCATAGCGACACATGTGGCACAGCAGATGTTTTGGGGGCAAGCAGGCCAGATTGTACTGTAATCCAGGAAGTGAAATGAAGCTCAGCGTGTCGATTAGGCCATGGCTTAGCAACCTCCCTGATGATAGATCTTAGTAAGAAGGAAGGTAAAGAAAGATCAGGTCAGGTAAATTAAGGTTATAAACTCAGCAAAAAAAGAAACGCCCTCTCACTGTCAGCTGCGTTTATTTTCAGCAAACGTAACATGTCTAAATATTTGCATGAACATAACAAGATTCAACAACTGAGACATAAACTGAACAAGCTCCACAGACATGTGACTAACATAAATGGAATAATGTGTCCCTAAAAAAGGGGGGTCAAAATCAAAAGTAACAGTCAGTATCTGGTGTGGCCACCAGCTGCATTAAGTACTGCAGTGCATCTCCTCCCCATGACTGCACCAGATCTGCCAGTTCTTGCTATGAGATGTTACCCCACTCTTCCACCAAGGCACCTGTAAGTTCCCGGACATTTCTGGGGGGAATGGCCTCACCCTCCGATCCAACAGGTCCCAGACGTGCTGAATGGGATTTGAGATCCAAGCTCTTCGCTAGCCATGGCAGAACACTGACATTCCTCTCTTTCAGGAACTCACTCACAGAATGAGCAGTAATGGCTGGTGGCATTGTCATGTTGGAGGGTCATGTCAGGATGAGCCTGCATGAAGGGTACCACATGAGGGAGGAGGATGTCTTCCTGTGACGCACAGTGTTGAGACTGCCTGCAATGACAAAAGCTCAGTCCGAGGATGCTGTGACACACCGCCCCAGACCTTGACGGACCCTCCACCTCCAAATTAATCCCGCTCCAGAGTACAGGTTTCGGTGTAATGCTCATTCCTTTGGCGATAAACGCAAATCCGACCATCACCCCTGGTGAGACAAAACCGCGACTCGTCAGTGAAGAGTACTTTTTGCCAGTCCTGTCTGGTTCAGCGAAGGTGGGTTTGTGCCCAGGCGACCTGGTTGCCGGTGATGTCTGGTGAGGACCTGCTTTACAACAGGCCTACAAGCCCTCATTCCAGCCTCTCTCAGCCTATTGCGGACAGTCTGAGCACTGATGGAGGGATTGTGTGTTCCTGGTGTAACTGGGGCAGTTGTTGCTGCCATCCTGTACCTGTCCCGCACGTGTGATGTTCGGATGTACCGAACCTGTGCAGGTGTTGTTACAGGTCGTCTGCCACTGCAAGGACGATCAGTTGTCCTTCCTGTCTC
>NW_026278826.1:0-26196 GCF_023373465.1 Oncorhynchus keta | reverse complement strand
AAATAGGACTCATCACAATGGTGCCTAAAGAGGACTAGGACTCATCACAATGGTGCCTAAATAGGACTCATCACAATGGTGCCTAAATAGGACTCATCACAATGGTGCCTAAATAGGACTCATCACAATGGTGCCTCTGACCTCTTTCTCCCCTCTCTCTCCAGATGAAATCTCGCGTCTTGTGACGGCCGGCCGCCCAACAACCTGCCCGCTTGACCCTATCCCCTCCTCTCTTCTCCAGACCATTTCCGGAGACCTTCTCCCTTACCTCACCTCGCTCATCAACTCATCCCTGACCGCTGGCTACGTCCCTCCCGTCTTCAAGAGAGCGAGAGTTGCACCCCTTCTGAAAAAACCTACACTCGATCCCTCCGATGTCAACAACTACAGACCAGTATCCCTTCTCTCTTTTCTCTCCAAACTCTTGAGCGTGCCGTCCTTGGCCAGCTCTACCGCTATCTCTCTCAGAATGACCTTCTTGATCCAAATCAGTCAGGTTTCAAGACTAGTCATTCAACTGAGACTGCTCTTCTCTGTATCACGGAGGCGCTCCGCACTGCTAAAGCTAACTCTCTCTCCTCTGCTCTCATCCTTCTAGACCTATCGGCTGCCTTCGATACTGTGAACCATCAGATCCTCCTCTCCACCCTCTCCGAGTTGGGCATCTCCGGCGCGGCCCACGCTTGATTGCGTCCTACCTGACAGGTCGCTCCTACCAGGTGGCGTGGCGAGAATCTGTCTCCTCACCACGCGCTCTCACCACTGGTGTCCCCCAGGGCTCTGTTCTAGGCCCTCTCTTATTCTCGCTATACACCAAGTCACTTGGCTCTGTCATAACCTCACATGGTCTCTCCTATCATTGCTATGCAGACGACACACAATTAATCTTCCCTTTCCCCTTCTGATGACCAGGTGGCGAATCGCATCTCTGCATGTCTGGCAGACATATCAGTGTGGATGACGGATCACCACCTCAAGCTGAACCTCAGCAAGACGGAGCTCCTCTTCCTCCCGGGGAAGGACTGCCCGTTCCATGATCTCGCCATCACGGTTGACAACTCCATTGTGTCCTCCTCCCAGAGCGCTAAGAACCTTGGCGTGATCCTGGACAACACCCTGACGTTCTCAACTAACATCAAGGCGGTGTCCCGTTCCTGTAGGTTCATGCTCTACAACATCCGCAGAGTACGACCCTGCCTCACACAGGAAGCGGCGCAGGTCCTAATCCAGGCACTTGTCATCTCCCGTCTTGATTACTGCAACTCGCTGTTGGCTGGGCTCCCTGCCTGTGCCATTAAACCCCTACAACTCATCCAGAACGCCGCAGCCCGTCTGGTGTTCAACCTTCCCAAGTTCTCTCACGTCACCCCGCTCCTCCGCTCTCTCCACTGGCTTCCAGTTGAAGCTCGCATCCGCTACAAGACCATGGTGCTCGCCACGGAGCTGTGAGGGGAACGGCACCTCAGTACCTCCAGGCTCTGATCAGGCCCTACACCCAAACAAGGGCACTGCGTTCATCCACCTCTGGCCTGCTCGCCTCCCTACCACTGAGGAAGTACAGTTCCCGCCAGCCCAGTCAAAACTGTTCGCTGCTCTGGCCCCCAATGGTGGAACAAACTCCCTCACGACGCCAGGACAGCGGAGTCAATCACCACCTTCCGGAGACACCTGAAACCCCACCTCTTCAAGGAATACCTAGGATAGGTAAGTAAGGGTAGGTAATCCTTCTCCCCCCCCCAACAAGATTTAGATGCAAGTGGCTGTTCCACTGGTTGTCATAAGGTGTATGCACCAATTTGTAAGTCGCTCTGGATAAGAGCGTCTGCTAAATGACGTAAATGTAAATGTAAATGTGCCTAATAGGACTCATCACAATGGTGCCTAATAGGACTCATCACAATGGTGCCTAATAGGACTCATCACAATGGGGCCTAAAGAGGACTCATCACAATAGTCCCTAAATAGGACTCATCACAATGGTGCCTAAATAGGTCTCATCACAATGGTCCCTAAATAGGACTCATCACAATGGTGCCTAATAGGACTCATCACAATGGTGCCTAAAGAGGACTCATCACAATGGTGCCTAAAGAGGACTCATCACAATGATGCCTAAAGAGGACTCATCACAATGGTCCCTAAATAGGACTCATCACAATGGTGCCTAAAGAGGACTCATCACAATGGTGCCTAAATAGGACTCATCACAATGATGCCTAAATAGGACTCATCACAATGGTCCCTAAAGAGGACTCATCACAATGGTCCCTAAATAGGACTCATCACAATGGTGCCTAAAGAGGACTCATCACAATGGTGCCTGAATATGACTCATCACAATGGTGCCTGAATAGGACTCATCACAATGGTGCCTGAATAGGACTCATCACAATAGTCCATAAATAGGACTCATCACAATAGTCCATAATGCGTTTGAGAAAATACCTTTGATGCATTCAAAGATTTCCACACTTAACCAGTACATGCACATACGCTAATATGATAAAATATGCAAAACAGTAGCTAAAAAATCTTCTTGGACCAAGTGACACCAAATTCAGAATGTAGAGGCCCATGGAACATCTTCACCTAGTCTGAGAAACGCTAAGGGTAACAGTGGTGGGAACATTGAGGATTCTGATGCAGGGGGGTTGTCCTGCACCAGTGGTAATGGGACAGGGCTGAGTGGTGACTCCCAGCAGAGCTCGGTGTCCCAGGGGGGGCTGTCAAGACCGGCCCATTTAAATCACTGTAAATCCACTCCACAGTGGCCTTTCAACTTGAAACTTGTCATCACTATCATGGACGTCTCTAAGATTAACCACACTGAATGTTGTCCTGATATCTCTAAAAAAAAAACAAGGAAACTACAAATCATGATTTGCATATGTAGAACTAACGTTCAAAACCATTTGGAGTCATCTTCTCCTTTATGAGCCATACATCAGATTCACTTCAGATTTTTAGTATTTAATGGTTTTGAGAAAAATAGTTGCTACGTTAAATATGCCTCACTGTACATATAGATGCATGTTAGCACACATGCTATTGCTAAAACATACTTTAAACATCTACTCATGAACCACAGATCAGATTGACTCTAGATTTGGTATATAGACTCAATGAATTAGCCTCTAAAGAATTAGAGAATTATTACTTGTTGCATTCATTGTCGGCCACTAGATGAAATGCTCTTATGTGGTTGACTTGCAAATCCAATCAGCCTTTTCCACATTGATTTAATGTCATCACATTTATGTTCTGGGTTGAAGTGAAGAGGAAACGACATTGATTACAACAAGGGAAAGGGTAAAAATGTCAAAATACAATTACAAAATAACATAAAGATCAATGTTTGAAAAAGAAACGACAAGATACGTGTATTTTGAAGTGTATTTAATTAAAATATGTGTATTTTGAAGTGTATTTAATTAAAATGCGTGTATTTTGTATTTTAACATACCAGTAGCAGAACCCCAACAGCAACAACCCTCTCAGTAATGGTAACAGAAACAGTTGACTTCCTCTGACTGTGATACAGGATGTTGTTGTTGATCTGCCTTTAGTTTAATGCACTGAAGTCACTCTGGATAAGAGTGTCTGATAAATGACTAAATGTATTAGTGAAAATGAACATACCATAATGAACTGCAATGTGCTGGGGCGATAAACTAAAAAAGATCCCCCCTTCAGGGTCCCCAGGACCAGGACTAAAGGACACTGATCTACAGTATGATACAGTAGCTTTCCCAGAAGCCTGGTTACAGTATGGTACAGTAGCTTTCCCAGAAGCCTGGTTACAGTATGGTACAGTAGCTTTCCCAGAAGCCTGGTTACAGTATGGTACAGTAGCTTTCCCAGAAGCCTGGTTACAGTATGATACAGTAGCTTTCCCAGAAGCCTGGTTACAGTATGGTACAGTAGCTTTCCCAGAAGCCTGGTTACAGTATGGTACAGTAGCTTTCCCAGAAGCCTGGTTACAGTATGGTACAGTAGCTTTCCCAGAAGCCTGGTTACAGTATGGTACAGTAGCTTTCCCAGAAGCCTGGTTACAGTATGGTACAGTAGCTTTCCCAGAAGCCTGGTTACAGTATGGTACAGTAGCTTTCCCAGAAGCCTGGTTACAGTATGGTACAGTAGCTTTCCCAGAAGCCTGGTGCAGCTCTGGGTGCAGCTCTGGGTGGAGCTCTGGGTGCAGCTCTGGGTGGAGCTCTGGATCCACCTTCCATATCAATCCTGGTATCCCCAGACTCCCTGGGGACGATGCCCAGATCAATAATTACATTTTGCTCATGGTTTTTATAGCCCGCCTGTTCCAGGAAGTTACTCAATGAATGGCCACGTATGATCATGAGCAACTCCCTGCTGATGCGATAGGTGTTGACCGGGTCGAAGCTCTTCAGGTCTTCGTGTTGGGTCACATAGACCTTATCCACTATCCTGTCTGGACGCATACTGATGATGAGACGGTCCATGTTGCGGCGGTCCATGTTGCTGGTATCTATGTTACCAGTGTTGTACTTCCTGACGTACTCAGGCATGGAATCAGATGTTGGGAGGTAGAGGTTGCCCACCTCATAGAATGGGTACTTACTAAAAGGAAGCAGCCTCTTGTTGTTTTCACACTCACGTCTGTTCTGGAAGTGATGGAATCCAAAGACTCCCTCTTTGGGGTCGCAATTTGCAACCATCTGGTTGCCATTTTTGATGACGATGTAATCTTTGGCGAACCAGAAAAGGAGCTTGAGTCCGTGCCTCGGCCAGGGACGACCAAACGAAGAATCTCTCAGCTCCTTCATATTGTTCAATATTCGAACCATGGTACCCTGGGGGAGGGAGAGAGAGAGGGGGGGTGAGAGAGCGAGAGAGAGAGAGCAAGAGAGCAAGAGAGCGAGAGAGAGACAGACAGACAGACAGACAGACAGACAGACGGGGGGAGGGAGGGAGGGATAGAGAGAGAGAGAAAACAGACAGCATTAAACAATACAGTTCATGGTGATAGAGTTATGAATTACCTTCCATATACAGTATAAGAGGTCTGGACCTTAATGGCGTTGGAGTGCACTAATGTGGCTGTTACATCACAATATCACAACACTGGCAAAAGTGTTACAGGCTGTTTAATTATATTTCGAGGTTGGATGTTAGCACGTAGGGCGACCAATTGGTGTTGGAATTTGCTTAGTTAATTGGTGTCACTGGTCAGTCAGTATGTGTTACACCTGTGCTGGCTTGTCCATCTCATTAATTGAATTTGCTTCAATTGTGATGGCCTGTACTCCCTGTTCACCCACGACTGCGTGGCCACGCACGCCTCCAACTCAATCATCAAGTTTGCGGACGACACAACAGTGGTAGGCTTGATTACCAACAACGATGAGACGGCCTACAGGGAGGAGGTGAGGGCTCTCAGAGTGTGGTGTCAGGAAAATAACCTCACACTCAACGTCAACAAAACTAAGGAGATAATTGTGGACTTCAGGAAACAACAGAGGGAACACCCCCCTATCCACATTGATGGGACAGTAGTGGAGAGGGTAGCAAGTTTTAAGTTCCTCGGCATACACATCACAGACAAACTGAATTGGTCCACTTACACAGACAGCATCGTGAAGAAGGCGCAGCAGCGCCTCTTCAACCTCAGGAGGCTGAAGAAATTCGGCTTGTCACCAAAAGCACTCACAAACTTCTACAGATGCACAATCGAGAGCATCCTGGCGGGCTGTATCACCGCCTGGTACGGCAACTGCTCCGCCCTCAACCGTAAGGCTCTCCAGAGGGTAGTGAGGTCTGCACAACGCATCACCGGGGCAAACCACCTGCCCTCCAGGACACCTACACCACCCGATGTCACAGGAAGGCCATAAAGATCATCAAGGACATCAACCACCCGAGCCACTGCCTGTTCACCCCGCTATCATCCAGAAGGCGAGGTCAGTACAGGTGCATCAAAGCTGGGACCGAGAGACTGAAAACAGCTTCTATCTCAAGGCCATCAGACTGTTAAACAGCCACCACTAACATTGAGTGGCTGCTGCCAACATACTGACTCAACTCCAGCCACTTTAATAATGGGAATTGATGGGAAATTATGTAAATATATCACTAGCCACTTTAAACAATGCTACCTTGTATAATGTCACTTACCCTACATTATTCATCTCATATGTATACGTATATACTGTACTCTATATCATCGACTGCATCCTTATGTAATACATGTATCACTAGCCACTTTAACTATGCCACTTTGTTTACATACTCATCTCATATGTATATACTGTACTCGATACCATCTACTGTATCTTGCCTATGCTGCTCTGTACCATCACTCATTCATATATCCTTATGTACATATTCTTTATCCCCTTACACTGTGTATAAGACAGTAGTTTGGAATTGTTAGTTAGATTACTTGTTGGTTATTACTGCATTGTCGGAACTAGAAGCACAAGCATTTCGCTACACTCGCATTAACATCTGCTTACCATGTGTATGTGACAAATAAAATGTAATTTGATTTGATTTGATATTCAAGAGCGGCTGGCCCAGGTGATATTTAAGAGTGTCTGGCCCACGTGATATTTAAGAGTGGCTGGCCCACGTGATATTTAAGAGCGGCTGGCCCACGTGATATTTAAGAGTGTCTGGCCCACGTGATATTTAAGAGTGTCTGGCCCACGTGATATTTAAGAGCGGCTGGCCCACGTGATATTTAAGAGCCCACGTGATATTTAAGAGTGTCTGGCCCACGTGATATTTAAGAGCGGCTGGCCCACGTGATATTTAAGAGCGGCTGGCCCACGGATATTTAAGAGCGGCTGGCCCACGTGATATTTAAGAGCGGCTGGCCCACGTGATATTTAAGAGCGGCTGGCCCACGTGATATTTAAGAGCCCACGTGATATTTAAGAGTGGCTGGCCCACGTGATATTTAAGAGCCCACGTGATATTTAAGAGCGGCTGGCCAAGTGCTTCAGTTGTCTTGATAGATGTAGAGGGTTAACACCTTTATTGTCTTGATAGATGTGGAGGGTTAACTCCTTTAGTTGTCTTGATAGATGTGGAGGGTTAACTCCTCTAGTTGTCTTGGTAGATGTGGAGGGTTAACACCTTTAGTTGTCTTCAGAGATGTGGAGGGTTAACTCCTCTAGTTGTCTTGGTAGATGTGGAGGGTTAACACCTTTAGTTGTCTTCAGAGATGTGGAGGGTTAACTCCTCTAGGTGTCTTGGGAGATGTGGAGGGTTAACTCCTCTAGTTGTCTTGATAGATGTGGAGGGTTAACTCCTCTAGTTGTCTTGATAGATGTGGAGGGTTAACTCCTCTAGTTGTCTTGATAGATGTGGAGGGTTAACTCCTCTAGTTGTCTTGATAGATGTGGAGGGTTAACTCCTCTAGTTGTCTTTAGAGATGTGGAGGGTTAACTCCTCTAGTTGTCTTGATAGATGTGGAGGGTTAACTCCTCTAGTTGTCTTGATAGATGTGGAGGGTTAACTTCTCTAGTTGTCTTGATAGATGTGGAGGGTTAACACCTTTAGTTGTCTTGATAGATGTGGAGGGTTAACTCCTCTAGTTGTCTTGATAGATGTGGAGGGTTAACTCCTCTAGTTGTCTTGATAGATGTGGAGGGTTAACTCCTCTAGTTGTCTTGATAGATGTGGAGGGTTAACTCCTCTAGTTGTCTTGATAGATGTGGAGGGTTAACTACTCTAGTTGTCTTGATAGATGTGGAGGGTTAACTCCTCTAGTTGTCTTGATAGATGTGGAGGGTTAACTCCTCTAGTTGTCTTGATAGATGTGGAGGGTTAACTCCTCTAGTTGTCTTGATAGATGTGGAGGGTTAACACCTTTAGTTGTCTTGATAGATGTGGAGGGTTAACTCCTCTAGTTGTCTTGATAGATGTCGAGGGTTAACACCTTTAGTTGTCTTGATAGATGTGGAAGGTTAACTCCTTTAGTTGTCTTTAGAGATGTGAAGGGTTAACTCCTCTAGTTGTGGTTTACTTCATGTCTTTAAGTTTGGTGTGTGTTTTCATTTTGTTTGCCTGTTCTTGGTGAATTTAGTGGGTCTCATGGTGGGTGTCTTTTAGGCTCCCGTTGTTGTTACTAGTCACACCCCCATGAGTGTCTTTCAGAACCCCTCCTAAAACCCGTTTCATTCTGGTTGCTGTCAGTGACTCTTTGTTAGTTCCCCCTTCTGTTTCCGTGACATATTTGGTTTCCTTGCTGTGGAACGTGACAATAGGACATCAAAAAGAAAGGAGGACCAAGGCATCATCATATCATTAATTTAAATGCCTTTATTTGTAGGGCATGTTCAATAGAAACAAAGTTTTAAAAATCTGACGAAAGCCATGCAGCCGAAACACGTCGGATTTTTCAAACTTTGTTTCTATTGAACCTACAAATAAAGGCATTTGAATTAATTATATGAAGAGTGCCTTGGTCCTCCTTTCTTTTTGATGACCAATTCACACCTTTTACCAAAGAGCCCCTTCTGTCTCCCAGAATGTACTATTGTGTACCTCAGTAGCGCTTCCCTGCCTCCTCTTTCTACTAGTGACAATAGGACAGTTGTTATCGTTGGCCTGAAATAACTGTGGTAACCTAGTAACGTGAGCCCTCTTGACGATTATCATGAAACGTCATCAACATGAACAGCCAGGCAGGTTTGAGCACATTTTCACTCAGAAGAACTTGGTAGGGTGTCATTTGGGACCACACCTGGATGAGTCAAGTGTTAGTTTGAAATAGAATCTCCTGAAGGATCCAGGAACATGAAACTTAAAAGGAAATAAAATATGTAACTACATGACAATGAATGTTTAAACCGTTAAAAACATTTACCTGTTAAAGTTATAAGGTTTAAACAGTTAAACACATATACCTGTTAAAGTTATAAGGTTTAAACAGTTTTTTTTATTTTTTTTTATTTTTACCTTTATTTAACCAGGCAAGTCAGTTAAGAACAGATTCTTATTTTCAATGACGGCCTGGGAACAGTGGGTTAACTGCCTGTTCAGGGGCAGAACGACAGATTTGTACCTTGTCAGCTCGGGGGTTTGAACTCGCAACCTTCCGGTTACTAGTCCAACGCTCTAACCACTAGGCTACGCTGCCGCCCCATTAAACACATATACCTGTTAAAGTTATAAGGTTTAAACAGTTAAACACATATACCTGTTAAAGTTATAAGTGAACGTCATAAACAGCAGGGAAAATCTGTCTCTCTTACCGTACCATGTTTTAATGCAGAAAAAATGGGTTGATAATGTATATATTTTCAGCCACAATCAGTCAACTTATTAAAAGTTAATACATTTTGATAGTACTGCTTTATTATTCTGGAAAAACTTCATATAAAAAGTATATAAATATTCACTGAGTGGATAAAACATTAGGAAGAACTGCTCTTTCCATGACATAGACTGACCAGGTGAATCCAGGTGAAAGATATGATCCCTTATTGATGTCACTTGTTAAATACACTTCAATCAAATCAAATGTATTTATATAGTCCTTCGTACATCAGCTGATATCTCAAAGTGCTGTACAGAAACCAGCCTAAAACCCCAAACAGCAAGCAATGCAGTTGTAAGAGCAGGTGTAGATGGAGGGGGGACAGACTTGTTTAGTAAGGACAAACTAGCTCTAACTTGTTTAGTAAGGACAGACTAGATCTAACTTGTTTAGTAAGGACAGACTAGATCTAACTTGTTTAGTAAAGATAGACTAGCTCTAACTTGTTTAGTAAAGATAGACTAGCTCTAACTTGTTTAGTAAGGACAGACTAGCTCTAACTTGTTTAGTAAGGACAGACTAGATCTAACTAAATGTTTTTACTGTACCTGGTGTTTATATTAAATGTAATCTCTTGTTCTCTGGTGCTCGGTGTCCCTGTAGATCTGTATGAGGCCGTGTGAGAAGTAGATTGGATGATCTGCAAGCTTTGCTGTCTGTGTGTTTGTGTATCATTATTTACTCTGGGGACAGGACTACCCATGAAGAGCCCAGTGTTCAGGAAATGATACTGAACGTAATCCCAGTCCTGGGCTGTGTTCCATACCACACAGTTCTTCCTTACTTCCTGCCTCTTCGATTCATGAAGAGTCTCTGAGTTGAAGCTTTTATCTAGGATCAGTTTTAATCCTTATAATCATAATGAAAGAGATAACATAGACAGGGGCACCTGATCCTAGACCAGCTGTAGTCTGAGACCCAGATGTTTGAGCTACAGCCAAGGGCTCAACCCTTTCCTCCTTTTTAGGGACCGGTGAGCTACGGTTTCTCCTCTTTGGGGGACTAATTCCATTCAAACTAGCTGCTTTAGTGTCTGTCAGTAACAACCAGTAATTCAGGTTCTGTTATAAACCCCTTTGTCTAGACTGTTTTGCATGTTACTTTTGTTCCTCCTTTAGCACCTGGTGATAAAGGAGTTACTAGACTGGTCACCAATCAGACCTGTTAGAGGTGATAAAGGAGTTACTAGACTGGTCACCAATCAGACCTGTTAGAGGTGATAAAGGAGTTACTAGACTGGTCACCGATCAGACCTGTTAGAGGTGAGTTACTAGACTGGTCACCAATCAGACCTGTTAGAGGTGGTAAAGGAGTTACTAGACTGGTCACCAATCAGACCTGTTAGAGGTGATAAAGGAGTTACTAGACTGGTCACCAATCAGACCTGTTAGAGGTGATAAAGGAGTTACTAGACTGGTCACCAATCAGACCTGTTAGAGGTGGTAAAGGAGTTACTAGACTGGTCACCAATCAGACCTGTTAGAGGTGATAAAGGAGTTACTAGACTGGTCACCAATCAGACCTGTTAGAGGTGATAAAGGAGTTACTAGACTGGTCACCAATCAGACCTGTTAGAGGTGGTAAAGGAGTTACTAGACTGGTCACCAATCAGACCTGTTAGAGGTGATAAAGGAGTTACTAGACTGGTCACCAATCAGACCTGTTAGAGGTGGTAAAGGAGTTACTAGACTGGTCACCAATCAGACCTGTTAGAGGTGATAAAGGAGTTACTAGACTGGTCACCAATCAGACCTGTTAGAGGTGATAAAGGAGTTACTAGACTGGTCACCAATCAGACCTGTTAGAGGTGATAAAGGAGTTACTAGACTGGTCACCAATCAGACCTGTTAGAGGTGATAAAGGAGTTACTAGACTGGTCACCAATCAGACCTGTTAGAGGTGATAAAGGAGTTACTAGACTGGTCACCAATCAGACCTGTTAGAGGTGATAAAGGAGTTACTAGACTGGTCACCAATCAGACCTGTTAGAGGTGATAAAGGAGTTACTAGACTGGTCACCAATCAGACCTGTTAGAGGTGATAAAGGAGTTACTAGACTGGTCACCAATCAGACCTGTTAGAGGTGATAAAGGAGTTACTAGACTGGTCACCAATCAGACCTGTTAGAGGTGATAAAGGAGTTACTAGACTGGTCACCAATCAGACCTGTTAGAGGTGATAAAGGAGTTACTAGACTTGTCACCAATCAGACCTGTTAGAGGTGATAAAGGAGTTACTAGACTGGTCACCAATCAGACCTGTTAGAGGTGATAAAGGAGTTACTAGACTGGTCACCAATCAGACCTGTTAGAGGTGGTAAAGGAGTTACTAGACTGGTCACCAATCAGACCTGTTAGAGGTGAGTTACTAGACTGGTCACCAATCAGACCTGTTAGAGGTGATAAAGGAGTTACTAGACTGGTCACCAATCAGACCTGTTAGAGGTGGTAAAGGAGTTACTAGACTGGTCACCAGTCAGACCTGTTAGAGGTGATAAAGGAGTTACTAGACTGGTCACCAATCAGACCTGTTAGAGGTGGTAAAGGAGTTACTAGACTGGTCACCAATCAGACCTGTTAGAGGTGATAAAGGAGTTACTAGACTGGTCACCAATCAGACCTGTTAGAGGTGATAAAGGAGTTACTAGACTGGTCACCAATCAGACCTGTTAGAGGTGAGTTACTAGACTGGTCACCAATCAGACCTGTTAGAGGTGGTAAAGGAGTTACTAGACTGGTCACCAATCAGACCTGTTAGAGGTGATAAAGGAGTTACTAGACTGGTCACCAATCAGACCTGTTAGAGGTGATAAAGGAGTTACTAGACTGGTCACCAATCAGACCTGTTAGAGGTGATAAAGGAGTTACTAGACTGGTCACCAATCAGACCTGTTAGAGGTGGTAAAGGAGTTACTAGACTGGTCACCAATCAGACCTGTTAGAGGTGATGAAGGAGTTACTAGACTGGTCACCAATCAGACCTGTTAGAGGTGATGAAGGAGTTACTAGACTGGTCACCAAACAGACCTGTTAGAGGTGGTAAAGGAGTTACTACTCATCACAAATCAGACCTGTTAGAGGTGATAAAGGAGTTACTAGACTGGTCACCAATCAGACCTGTTAGAGGTGATAAAGGAGTTACTAGACTGGTCACCAATCAGACCTGTTAGAGGTGATAAAGGAGTTACTAGACTGGTCACCAATCAGACCTGTTAGAGGTGATAAAGGAGTTACTAGACTGGTCACCAATCAGACCTGTTAGAGGTGATAAAGGAGTTACTAGACTGGTCACCAATCAGACCTGTTAGAGGTGATAAAGGAGTTACTAGACTGGTCACCAATCAGACCTGTTAGAGGTGATAAAGGAGTTACTAGACTGGTCACCAATCAGACCTGTTAGAGGTGATAGAGGAGTTACTAGACTGGTCACCAATCAGACCTGTTAGAGGTGATAAACAAGATCAAAATATATGATCATCTCAAAATGCAGACAGGTTGTGTGAACTGGGTCCAACTCCAAACTATGTACTGGACATGTTTGTAACACCTAAAGAGATTGTGTTCAGATTAGTACAAAAAGAGGTATGCCATAACCAAAGAGTTTTATGGATTCCTTCATTATGTAAATGTCTTCAATAAGATTCTTGCTATACCCTGATTCTGAGGGTTGTTAATAACCTTTTAGGGATAGGGGGCAGCATTTTCACTTTGGATGAATTGCGTGCCCATAGTGAACTGCCTCCTACTCTGTCGCAGATGCTATTATATGTATATTAGTATTACTATTGGATAGAAAACACTCTGAAGTTTCTAAAACTGTTTGAATTATGTCTGTGAGTGGGCAGGCAAACTTCCAAACAGGAAGTGGAAATTCTGGGGCTGTTTGATTTTCAACTCATTGTCAATAAGATATGGATCTGTTCGCACTTCCTACGCCTTCCACTAGATGTCAACAGTCAGTAGAACGTGGAATGAAGCCTCTAGTGTGATATGGGGCCGGATGGGAGGGGAATGAGTCACTGGTCTGGCAGAATACCAGTTCCTGGTTATGCGCAGAACTCATTATATCGCCTTGCGTTCCGTTACTCTGTCAACAAAAAAGAATGCTCCGGTTGGAACGTTATTGGATATATATGATAATAACATCCTGAAGATTGATTCTCTACTTAGTTTGACCAATTTATTCGACCTTGAATATAACTTTTTAAAGTTTTCGTCCAAGTTCGCCTGGACCAGCGCCCGCTTTTGGACATGTGAACTAAACATTGGACACCTAGCCTAGTGGTTAGAGGGTAGAGGCGGCAGGGTAGCCTAGTGGTTAGAGCGTTGGACTAGTAACCGGAAGGTTGCAAGTTCAAACCCCCGAGCTGACAAGGTCGTTCTGCCCCTGAACAGGCAGTTAACCCACTGTTCCTAGGCCGTCATTGAAAATAAGAATTCGTTCTTAACTGACTTGCCTGGTTAAATAAAGGTTAAAAAAAATGTAATTTAAAAAAGTTATGGACATTATCAAACAAAACAACGATTTATTGTGGAACTAGGATTCCTTGCACTGCATTCTGATGAAGCATCATCAAAGGTAAGGGAATATTTATGTTGTAATTTCGTATTTCTGTTGACTCCAACATGGCGGAGAAATATATTTACGCCCGAGCGCCGTCTCAGATTATTGCATGGTATGCTTTTTTCGTAAAGTTTAAAAAATCTGACACAGCGGTTGCATTTAGAACCAGTGTATTTTTAATTATATGTAAAACATGTATCTTTCGTCAAAGTTTATGAATATTTCTGTTATCTGACGTAGCTCTCTGTAATTACACAGGATATTTGGAGGCATTTCTGTACATGGCGCCAATGTAAACCAAGATTTGTGGATATAAATATGCATATTATCGAACAAAACATAAATGTATTGTGTAACATGATGTCATATGAGTGTCATCTGTTGAAGATTATCAAAGGTTAGTGATTCATTTTATCTCTAATTCTGCTTTTGTGACTCAATCTTTGGCTGGGAAAAATGGCTGTGTGTTTTTTTGGATTTGATGGTGATCTAACATAAATATATGTTGTGTTTTTGCTGTAAAACATTTTTCAAATCAGACACAATGGGTAGATTAACAAGATATGTATCTTTCATTTGCTGTATTGGACTTGTTAATGTGTGAAAGTTAAATATTTCCAAAAAATATTTTTGAATTTCCTGCACTGCCTTTTCAGCGGAATGTTGGGAGGGGGAGTTCCACTAGTGGAACCTGTGTCCTAGACAGGTGAAAACCTCTTGAGACTAGGCGGCAGTATTTTGATGTTTGGATGAAAAACGTGCCCAAAGTAAACTGCCTATTTCTCAGGCCCAGAAGCTAGAATATGCATATAATTGGCAGATTAGGATAGAAAACTGTCAGCATATTGTCTGTGAGTATAACAGAACTGATATTGCAGGCGAAAACCTGAGGAAAATCCACCAGGTAGTGCTGTTATTCTGAAACGTCTCTTTTCCATTGCAAGCCTATCCTCCATTTAAAGGGATATCAACCAGATTCCTTTCCCTGTGGCTTCCACAAGGTGTGAACAGTCTTTAGACATAGTTTCAGGCTTTTATTCTGAAAAATGAGTGAGAATGATCACATCAGTGGATAGCTAGGTGTCCCCAGATGTGTGCATGTGCGAACACCTGGAGCGAAACCTTTTCTCTCTCTCTCCTATTGAAAAGGCTACTGTCCGGTTGAAATATTATTGATTATTTATCGTAAAACAACCTGAGGATTGATTATAAAAAATGTTTGACATGTTTCTACGAACTTTACGGACACTATTTGGAATTTTCGTTTGCCTGCCGTGACCACACGAGCCTGTGGATTACTAAACAAAATGCGCCATCCAAATGGGGGTTTCTGGATATAAAAATAATCTTTATTGAACAAAACAAACATTTATTGTGTAACTGGGAGTCTTGTGAGTGCAAACATACGAAGATCATCAAAGGGAAGCGATTGATTTGATTGCTTTTCTGACTTTCGTGACCAATCTACTTTGCTGCTAGCTGTTTGTAATGTTTTGTCTGCTGAGAGACATGTCCTTACATAAACGCTTGGTTTGCTTTTACCATAAAGGCATTTTGAAATCTGACACGCCAGGTGGATTAACAAGAAACTAAGCTGTGTTTTGGTAAATTGCATTTGTGATTTCATGAAAATGTAATATTTTTTGTAATTTAATTTGAATTTGGCGCTCTGCAACACAACGGATGTTGACGAAAATGATCCCGCTGAAGGGATCGGTGCGCCAAGAGGTTTTAAGGGGAATGTGTGTTCTCAGAGTATTACACCACATAATACTGCCTGGATTACACCACATAATACTGCCTGGATTACACCACATAATACTGCCTGGATTACACCACATAGTACTGTCTGGATTACAACACATAACACTGACTGGATTACACCACATAATACTGCCTGGATTACACCACATAGTACTGCCTGGATTACAACACATACTACTGCCTGGATTACACCACATAGTACTGCCTGGATTACACCACATAGTACTGCCTGGATTACAACACATACTACTGCCTGGATTACACCACATAGTACTGCCTGGATTACACCACATAGTACTGCCTGGATTACAACACATACTACTGCCTGGATTACACCACATAGTACTGCCTGGATTACACCACATAATACTGCCTGGATTACACCACATAGTACTGCCTGGATTACACCACATAATACTGACTGGATTACACCACATAGTACTGTGCTGTACTGTCTGGATTACTGGATTACACCACATAATACTGCCTGGATTACACCACATAATACTGCCTGGATTACACCACATAATACTGCCTGGATTACACCACATATTACTGCCTGGATTACACCACATAGTACTGCCTGGATTACAACACATACTACTGCCTGGATTACACCACATAGTACTGCCTGGATTACACCACATAGTACTGCCTGGATTACAACACATACTACTGCCTGGATTACACCACATAGTACTGCCTGGATTACACCACATAGTACTGCCTGGATTACACCACATAGTACTGCCTGGATTACACCACATACTACTGCCTGGATTACACCACATAGTACTGCCTGGATTACACCACATAGTACTGCCTGGATTACAACACATACTACTGCCTGGATTACACCACATAGTACTGCCTGGATTACACCACATAATACTGCCTGGATTACACCACATAGTACTGCCTGGATTACACCACATAATACTGACTGGATTACACCACATAATACTGCCTGGATTACACCACATTGTACTGCCTGGATTACACCACATAATACTGCCTGGATTACACCACATAGTACTGCCTGGATTACACCACATAATACTGCCTGGAGTACACCACATTGTACTGCCTGGATTACACCACATAATACTGCCTGGATTACACCACATAACACTGCCTGGATTACACCACATAGTGCTGCCTGGATTACACCACATAATACAGCCTGGATTACACCACATAATACTGCCTGGATTACACCACATAATACTGCCTGGATTACACCACATAATACTGCCTGGATTACACCACATAATACTGCCTGGATTACACCACATAGTACTGCCTGGATTACACCACATAATACTGCCTGGATTACACCACATAATACTGCCTGGATTACACCACATATTACTGCCTGGATTACACCACATAATACTGCCTGGATTACACCACATAATACTGCCTGGATTACACCACATAATACTGCCTGGATTACACCACATAGTACTACCTGGATTACACCACATAACACAGGGAGGCTGTATCAACGTGATCTGATGTGTGTCAGCGTCTTCATACCTCTCTTTGTTTTTCTCCGTCACTCTCCATCTCTTTCTCCTCTTCAGTCAGTCTGGAGTGCTGTTCCATCTGTGGCCACAAGGTGGAGTGAGAGGATCATGTAGAAACACAAGGAGCACCAACCAGCGCTGTTAAACCACACACATCTTCAACACAAAGCAGATTTTATGTGTCCATTTAAATCCCTGTAAATCCACTCCACAGTGGCCTTTCAACTTGAAACTTGTCATCACTATCATGGACGTCTCTAAGATGAACCACATTGAATGTTCAAATCAAATCAAATTTTATTTGTCACATACACATGGTTAGCAGATGTTAATGTGAGTGTAGCGAAATGCTTGTGCTTCTAGTTCCGACAATGCAGTAATAACCAACGAGTAATCTAACTAACAATTCCAAAACTATAACTATAACTAACTATACATATGAGATGAGTATGTAAACAAAGTGGCATAGTTAAAGTGGCTAGTGATACATGTATTACATAAAGATGCAGTAGATGATATAGAGTACAGTATATACGTAGACATATGAGATGAATAATGTAGGGTATGTAAACATTATATTAAGTAGCATTGTTTAAAGTGGCTAGTGATATATTTTACATCAATTCCCATTATTAAAGTGGCTGGAGTTGAGTCAGTGTGTTGGCAGCAGCCACTCAATGTTAGTGGTGGCTGTTTAACAGTCTGATGGCCTTGAGATAGAAGCTGTTTCTCGGTCCCAGCTTTGATGCACCTGTACTGACCTCGCCTTCTGGATGATAGCGGGGTGAACAGGCAGTGGCTCGGGTGGTTGTTGTCCTTGATGATCTTTATGGCCTTCCTGTGACATCGGGTGGTGTAGGTGTCATGTAGGGCAGTTAGTTTGCCCCCGGTGATGCGTTGTGCAGACCTCACTACTCTCTGGAGAGCCTTACGGTTGAGGGCGGAGCAGTTGCCGTACCAGGCGGTGATACAGCCCGACAGGATGCTCTCGATTGTGCATCTGTAGAAGTTTGTGAGTGCTTTTGGTGACAAGACGAATTTCTTCAGCCTCCTGAGGTTGAAGAGGCGCTGCTGCGCCTTCTTCACGATGCTGTCTGTGTGGGTGGACCAATTCAGTTTGTCTGTGATGTGTACGCCGAGGAACTTAAAACTTACTACCCTCTCCACTACTGTTCCATCGATGTGGATAGGGGGGTTCTCCCTCTGCTGTTTCCTGAAGTCCACAATCATCTCCTTAGTTTTGTTGACGTTGAGTGTGAGGTTATTTTCCTGACACCACACTCCGAGGGCCCTCACCTCCTCCCTGTAGGCCGTCTCGTCGTTGTTGGTAATCAAGCCTACCACTGTAGTGTCGTCCGCAAACTTGATGATTGAGTTGGAGGCGTGCGTGGCCACGCAGTCGTGGGTGAACAGGGAGTACAGGAGAGGGCTCAGAACGCACCCTTGTGGGGCCCCAGTGTTGAGGATCAGCAGGGTGTAGATGGTGTTACCTACCCTCACCACCTGGGGGTGGCCCGTCAGGAAGTCCAGTACCCAGTTGCACAGGGCGGGGTCGAGACTCAGGGTCTCGAGCTTGATGACGAGCTTGGAGGGTAATATGGTGTTAAATGCTGAGCTGTAGTCGATGAACAGCATTCTCACATGTCCAGATGGGTTAGGGCAGTGTGCAGTGTGGTTGAGATTGCATCGTCTGTGGACCTATTTGGGCGGTAAGCAAATTCGAGTGGGTTTAGGGTGTCAGGTAGGGTGGAGGTGATATGGTCCTTGACTAGTCTCTCAAAGCACTTCATGATGACGGAAGTGAGTGCTACGGGACGGTAGTCGTTTAGCTCAGTTACCTTAGCTTTCTTGGGAACAGGAACAATGGTGGCCCTCTTGAAGCATGTGGGAACAGCAGACTGGGATTGATTGAATATGTCCGTAAACACACCAGCCAGCTGGTCTGCGCATGCTCTGAGGGCGCGGCTGGGGATGCCGTCTGGGCCTGCAGCCTTGCGAGGGTTAAAACGTTTAAATGTTTTACTCACCTCGGCTGCAGTGAAGGAGAGACCGCATGTTTTGGTTGCGGGCCGTGTCAGTGGCACTGTATTGTCCTCAAAGCGGGCAAAACAGTTATTTAGTCTGCCTGGGAGCAAGACATCCTGGTCCGTGACTGGGCTGGTTTTATTTTTGTAACCCGTGATTGACTGTAGACCCTGCCACATACCTCTTGTGTCTGAGCCGTTGAATTGCGATTCTACTTTGTCTCTATAATGTTGTACTGATATCTCCAAAATAACATGGAAACTATTAACAAATCATTATTTACAACTAATGTTCAAAACCATTTGGAGTCATCTTCTCCTTTATGAACAATACATCAGATTCACTTCAGATTTTTAGTCTTTAATAGTTTTGAGAAAAAAATTGTTGCTACATTCAAATATGGCCGCACTGTACCTATAGACGCATGTTAGCACACATGCTAATGCTACAACATACTTTAAACATTTACTCATGAACCATAAATCAGATTGACTCTAGATTTGGTATATAGACTTGGTAGACTGGTAAATAGATTTGGTAGACTGGTATATAGATTTGGTAGACTGGTATATAGATTTGGTAGACTGGTATATAGATTTGGTATATAGACTCGGTAGACTGGTATATAGATTTGGTAGACTGGTATATAGACTTGGTAGACTGGTATATAGATTTGGTAGACTGGTAAATACATTTGGTATATAGACTTGGTAGACTGGTGTACAGACTTGGTAGACTGGTAAATAGATTTGGTGTATAGACTTGGTAGACTGGTATATAGATTTGGTATATAGACTTGGTAGACTGGTATATAGACTTGGTAGACTGGTATATATATCTGGTATATAGACTTGGTAGACTGGTGTATAGACTTGGTGTATAGACTTGGTAGACTGGTATATAGATTTGGTATATAGACTTGGTAGACTGGTATATAGATTTGGTGTATAGACTTGGTAGACTGGTATATAGATTTGGTATATAGACTTGGTAGACTGGTATATAGACTTGGTAGACTGGTATATATATTTGGTAGACTGGTATATAGATTTGGTAGACTGGTATATAGACTTGGTAGACTGGTATATATATTTGGTATATAGACTTGGTAGACTGGTGTATAGACTTGGTAGACTGGTATATATATTTGGTATATAGACTTGGTAGACTGGTATATAGATTTGGTATATAGACTTGGTAGACTGGTATATAGATTTGGTGTATAGACTTGGTAGACTGGTGTATAGACTTGGTAGACTGGTATATAGATTTGGTTTATAGACTTGGTAGACTGGTATATAGATTTGGTGTATAGAGTTGGTATATAGACTCAATGAATTAGCCTCTAGAGAATTATTACTTGTTGCATTCATTGTCAGCCACTAGATGAAATGCTCTTATGTAGTTGACTTGCAAATCCAATCAGCCTTTTCCACATTGATTTAATGTCATCACATTTATGTTCTGGGTTGAAGTGAAGAGGAAACGACATTGATTACAACAAGGGAAGGGGAACATTTTTAAAATACAATTACAAAATAACATAAAGATCAATGTTTGAAAAAGAAACGACAAAATACGTGTATTTTGAAGTGTATTTAATTAAAATACGTGTATTTTGAAGTGTATTTAATTAAAATGCGTGTATTTTGTATTTTAACATACAGAAGTACATTAACCAGTAGCAGAACCCCAACAGCAACAACCCTCTCAGTAATGGTAACAGAAACAGTTGACTTCCTCTGACTGTGATACAGGATGTTGTTGTTGATCTGCCTTTAGTTTAATGCTCTGAAGTCACTCTGGATAAGAGTGTCTGATAAATGACTAAATGTATTAGTGAAAATGAACATACCATAATGAACTGCAATGTGCTGGGGCGATAAACTAAAAAGATCCCCCTTCAGGGTCCCCAGGACCAGGACTAAAGGACACTGATCTACAGTATGGTACAGTAGCTTTCCCAGAAGCCTGGTTACAGTATGGTACAGTAGCTTTCCCAGAAGTCTGGTTACAGTATGGTACAGTAGCTTTCCCAGAAGCCTGGTTACAGTATGGTACAGTAGCTTTCCCAGAAGCCTGGTTACAGTATGGTACAGTAGCTTTCCCAGAAGCCTGGTTACAGTATGATACAGTAGCTTTCCCAGAAGCCTGGTTACAGTAGCTTTCCCAGAAGCCTGGTTACAGTATGGTACAGTAGCTTTCCCAGAAGCCTGGTGCAGCTCTGGATTCAACTTCTATATTAATCCTGGTATCCCCAGACTCCCTGGGCGATGCCCTGATACATAATTGAAATTGGTTCGTGGGTGGAATAGCCCGCCTGTTCCAGGAAGTCACTCAATGACATGTATGCGGATGGATAGCCGCATATGGTCATGAGCAACTCCCTGCTGATGCGATAGGTGTTGACCGGGTCGAAGTTCCTCAGGTCCTCGTGCTGGGTCACATAGACCTTATCCACTATCCTGTCTGGACGCATACTGATGATGAGACGGTCCATGTTGCTGGTATCTATGTTACCAGTGTTGTCCTCACTGACGTACTCAGGCATGGAATCAGATGCTGTGAGGTGGAGGTTGCCCACCTCATAGAATGGGTAGCCATCATCAGAAAGCAGCTTCTTGCAGACATTGTTTTCACACTCAAGTCTGTTGCGGAAATGATGGAAACCAAAGTCTCCCTCTTCGGGGTCGTAATTTGCAAACATCTGGTTGTCGTTGTCAAAGACGATGTAATCGTTGGCGAACCAGAAAAGGAGCTTGAGTCCGTGCCTGGGTGAGGGACGACCAAAACTAGAGCCTCTCAGCTCCTTCATATTGTTCAATGTTCGAACCATGTTACCCCTGGGGGGGGAGAGAGAGAGAGAGAGAGAGAGAGAGAGAGAGAGAGAGAGAGAGAGAGAGAGGGGAGGGGGGTGATAGAGAGAGAGAGAGAGAGAGAGAGAGAGAGAGAGAGAGAGAGAGAGAGAGAGAGAGAGAGAGGGAGAGAGAGAGAGAGAGAGAGAGAGAGAGAGAGAGAGAGAGAGAGAGAGAGAGAGAGAGAGAGAGAGAGAGAGAGAGAGAGAGAGAGAGAGAGAGAGAGAGAGAGAGAGAGAGAGAGGGAGGGAGAGAGAGAGAGAGAGAGAGAGAGAGAGAGAGAGAGAGGGAGAGAGAGAGAGAGAGAGAGAGAGGGAGGAGAGAGAGAGAGAGAGAGAGAGAGAGAGAGAGAGAGAGAGAGAGAGAGAGAGAGAGAGAGAGAGAGAGAGAGAGAGAGACAGAGAGACAGAGAGAGAGAGGAGAGAGAGAGAGAGAGAGAGAGAGAGGAGAGAGAGAGGAGAGAGAGAGAGAGAGAGAGAGAGAGAGAGAGAGAGAGAGAGAGAGAGGGGAGGGAGAGAGAGAGAGAGGGAGAGAGAGACAGAGAGACAGAGAGAGAGAGAGAGAGAGGGGTGGATAGAGGATAGGGATAGAGAGAGAGACAGAGAGAGAGAGAGAGAGAGAGAGAGAGAGAGAGAGAGAGAGAGAGAGAGAGAGAGAGAGAGAGAGAGAGAGAGAGAGAGAGAGGGAGAGAGAGAGAGAGAGAGAGAGAGAGAGAGAGAGAGAGACAGAGAGAGAGAGAGAGAGAGAGAGGGGGGTGGATAGAGAGATAGGGATAGAGAGAGAGACAGAGAGACAGAGAGAGAGAGAGAGAGAGAGAGAGAGAGAGAGAGAGAGAGAGAGAGAGAGACATCAGCACAATTAGACCCAACCAAATCATGAGAAAACAAAAAGATAATTACTTGACACATTGGAAAGAATTAACAAAAAAACTGAGCAAACTAGAATGCTATTTGGCCCTACACAGAGAGTACACAGCGGCAGAATACCTGACCACTGTGACTGACCCAAAATTAAGGAAAGCTTTGACTATGTACAGACTCAGGGAGCATAGCCTTGCTATTGAGAAAGGCTGCCGTAGGCAGACATGGCTCTCAAGAGAAGACAGGCTATGTGCTCACTGCCCACAAAATGAGGTGGAAACTGAGCTGCACTTCCTAACCTCCTCCCAATGTATGACCATATTAGAGAGACATATTTCCCTCAGATCACACAGATCCACAAAGAATTCGAAATCCAATTTTGATAAACTCCCATATCTACTGGGTGAAATTCCACAGTGTGCCATCACAGCAGCAAGATTTGTGACCTGTTGCCACGAGAAAGGGCAACCAGTGAAGAACAAACACCATTGTAAATACAACCCATATTTATGCGAATTTATTTTCCCTTGTATACCTTAACCATTTGTACATTGTTAAAACACTGTATATAATATATAATATGACATTTGTAATGTCTTTATTGTTTTGAAACTTCTGTATGTGTAATGTTTACTGTTCATTTTTATTGTTTATTTCACTTTATATATTCACTTTATATATTATCTACCTCACTTGCTTTGGCAATGTTAACACATGTTTCCCATGCCAATAAAGCCCTTGAATTGAAATTGAATTGAGAGAGAGAGATAAATATAGAGATAGATATATATATAGAGAGAGGGGATATATATATATATATAGAGAGAGAGTACAAGGAAACAGACAGCATTAAACAATACAGTTCATGCTGAAACAGTTAAGTTACCTTCCATATACAGTATAAGCCTCTGCTACGAGGTCTGGTCCCAGCCTAAAACCCAAACAGTAAGCAATGGAGGTGTAGATGGAGGGGAGGACAGACTTGTTTATTAAGGACAGACTAGATCTAACTTGTTTTAGTTAAAGACAGACTAGATGACAAAAAATCACATCATAAAACATTTTTACTGTACCTGGTGTTTTTAAATAAATGTAATCTCTATTTTTCTGGTGCTCGATGTCCCTGTAGATCCGTGTGAGAAGTTGATTTGATGATCTACAAGCTTTGCTGCCTGTGTGTGTGTGTTATTTAATCTGGGGGCAGGACTTCCCATGAAGAGCCCAGTGTTCAGGAAATGATACTGAAAGTAATCCTAGTCCTGGGCTGTGTTCCATACCACACAGTTCTTCCCTACTTCCTGCCTCTTCGATTCATGAAGCGTCTCCGAGTTGGAGCTTTTATCTAGGATCAGTTTCAATCCTTATAATCATAATGAAAGAGATTACATAGACAGGGGCACCTGATCCTAGACCAGCTGTAGTCTGAGACCCAGATGTTTGAGCTAAAGCCAAGGGCTTTCCTCCTTTTAAGGACCGGTGAGCTACGGTTTCTCCTCTTTGGGGGACTAATTCCATTCAAACTAGCTGCTTTAGTGTCTGTCAGTAACAACCAGTAATTCAGGTTCTGTTATAAACCCCTCTTTTTGTCTAGACTGTTTTGCATGTTACTTTTGTTTCTCCTTTAGCACCTGGTGATAAAGGAGTTACTAGACTGGTCACCAATCAGACCTGTTAGAGGTGATAAAGGAGTTACTAGACTGGTCACCAATCAGACCTGTTAGAGGTGATAAAGGAGTTACTAGACTGGTCACCAATCAGACCTGTTAGAGGTGATAAAGGAGTTACTAGACTGGTCACCTATCAGACCTGTTAGAGGTGATAAAGGAGTTACTAGACTGGTCACCAATCAGACCTGTTAGAGGTGGTAAAGGAGTTACTAGACTGGTCACCAATCAGACCTGTTAGAGGTGATAAAGGAGTTACTAGACTGGTCACCTATCAGACCTGTTAGAGGTGATAAAGGAGTTACTAGACTGGTCACCAATCAGACCTGTTAGAGGTGATAAAGGAGTTACTAGACTGGTCACCAATCAGACCTGTTAGAGGTGGTAAAGGAGTTACTAGACTGGTCACCAATCAGACCTGTTAGAGGTGATAAAGGAGTTACTAGACTGGTCACCAATCAGACCTGTTAGAGGTGATAAAGGAGTTACTAGACTGGTCACCAATCAGACCTGTTAGAGGTGATAAAGGAGTTACTAGACTGGTCACCAAACAGACCTGTTAGAGGTCACCAATCAGTGTTAGTAAAGGAGTTACTAGACTGGTCACCAATCAGACCTGTTAGAGGTGATAAAGGAGTTACTAGACTGGTCACCAATCAGACCTGTTAGAGGTGATAAAGGAGTTACTAGACTGGTCACCAATCAGACCTGTTAGAGGTGATAAAGTGGTCAAAACAGACCTGTTAGAGTGATAGGAGTTACTAGACTGGTCACCAATCAGACCTGTTAGAGGTGATAAAGGAGTTACTAGACTGGTCACCAATCAGACCTGTTAGAGGTGATAAAGGAGTTACTAGGACTGGTCAGACTGGTCACCAATCAGACCTGTTAGAGGTGATAAAGGAGTTACTAGACTGGTCACCAATCAGACCTGTTAGAGGTGAGTTACTAGACTGGTCACCAATCAGACCTGTTAGAGGTGATAAAGGAGTTACTAGACTGGTCACCAATCAGACCTGTTAGGAGTTAGGTGATGAAAAGGAGTTACTACTGGTCACCAATCAGACCTGTTAGAGGTGATGAAGGAGTTACTAGACTGGTCACCAAACAGACCTGTTAGAGGTGATAAAGGAGTTACTAGACTGGTCACCAATCAGACCTGTTAGAGGTGATAAAGGAGTTACTAGACTGGTCACCAATCAGACCTGTTAGAGGTGATAAAGGAGTTACTAGACTGGTCACCAATCAGACCTGTTAGAGGTGATAAAGGAGTTACTAGACTGGTCACCAATCAGACCTGTTAGAGGTGATAAAGGAGTTACTAGACTGGTCACCAATCAGACCTGTTAGAGGTGATAAAGGAGTTACTAGACTGGTCACCAATCAGACCTGTTAGAGGTGGTAAAGGAGTTACTAGACTGGTCACCTGTTAATCAGGTGATAAAGGAGTTACTAGACTGGTCACCAATCAGACCTGGTGATAAAGGAGTTACTAGACTGGTCACCAATCAGACCTGTTAGAGGTGATAAAGGAGTTACTAGACTGGTCACCAATCAGACCTGTTAGAGGTGATAAAGGAGTTACTAGACTGGTCACCAATCAGACCTGTGATAAAGAGTTACTAGTGATAAAGG
>NW_026278825.1:0-4443 GCF_023373465.1 Oncorhynchus keta | reverse complement strand
CATACCTGTAACTTCTTCTTTAAGAGGCTCCTCTGTCCTCCACTCGTTACATGTATTAATGGCACCTGTTTGAACTTGTTATCAGTATAAAAGACACCTGTCCACAACCTCAAACAGTCACACTCCAAACTCCACTATGGCCAAGACCAAAGAGCTGTCAAAGGACACCAGAAACAAAATTGTAGACCTGCACCAGGCTGGGAAGACTGAATCTGCAATAGCTGATGAACTCTCTCTCTTGGTAGATAGTGTGGTCTAGAGCTTATCATGAGGTACTCTACCACCAGGCGAGGAATACCTTGAGACTTCATTAATATTAGACATTACGCACCAGCTGTTATTGACATAAAGACACACACCCCACCTCTTGTCTTACCGGACGTAGCTGTTCTGTCCTGCCGATGCACAGAAAAACCAGCCAACTGTATATTACCTGTGTCGTCGTTCAGCCACGACTCAGTGAAACATAAGATAATACCGTTTTTAATGTCCCATTGGTAGGATAGTCTCGAACGGAACTCATCCAGTTTATTCTTCAGTGATTGCACCTTGGCCAATAGAACGGATAGTAGACGCGGGTTACCCACATCGACGTCAAATTCTCGCAAGGCACCCCAATCTCCGTCCCCTGTATTTCCGTCGTCACGCGAATGATGACAGATGAAACTATCCAAGCATTAGATGTCTGTTAAATGTTTGTCTTTGGCTGCGTTGTCAACCAAATACAATTCAGTAATGCTTTGTAAATACAGTAAATCTTACAAACTAATATGACAGTATTTATTCAACCAATGAGTAGCACATCCATGGCCACATTTTAAGGTGAGCTTAATGTCATTATAAATGTATTCCTATGTAATCATAGGAAGTGTGCATGTTCAAGATGCAGATTAGCATTTATTGTCATGAGTCTTTTCCTGTAGGTAGCTCTACAGAAGGTTCACTAGCTGGCAAAGCCACAAAGTGTTAAGAGTGGGGATCACATCAGCTTAGCCACAGAATGGGCCTATAAATCTCTTAGTTCCACCAGCTGTCGCGCTACTCTGTTATGTCTGGCTGATCTATGGGCTGTATTTAACACAGGAACTGGCTAAAGTCTCTGGGAAGCCATTCTGTCTCATTGACAGTGTGGCTGATGCTCTGTCTTCACTACAGCAATCCAGTTTGAAAGGTGTCTGTGTCTCTGTGTGTGTGTGGTGAGGAGGGGGTGGGGGAGATTACTCACCAGGAGATTTCTGGTGGCAATCAGGTTGTGATTCATATCTGGGTATCAGAATACAGTGTCAGAGAGGATAACCGCTCAAACTCACACGGAAGAGGGCGGGGTAAAGGCACACACTGCCATTTCAACAGTCTGACCCTGCCATTTTGATAAACTGACAGATGGGGCAGACTAAGGCAGTGGTTCCTAACCAGGGGTACAAGGACCCCTGGGGGTACCATTCTCAGACAGAGAAATTACAACATAATACAGCCGAACATCTTGGATTAGGATAGGACATTATAATTGTACTAAACTCATATACCACATGACCAAAAGAATGTGGACACCTGCTCTTCAAACATCTTTTTCCAAAATCATGGGCATTAATATGGAGTTGGTCATCCCTTTGCTATAACAGCCTCCACTCTTCTGGGAAGGCTTTCCACTAGATGTTGGAACATTGCTGCTGCGGGGACTTGGTTCCATTCATCCACAAGAGCATTAGTGAGGTCGGAAACTGATGTTAGGCGATTAGGCCTGGCTTACAGTCAGCGTTCCAATTCATCCCAAAGGTTTTCGACGGGGTTCTGGTCAGGGCTCTGTGCAGGCCAGTCAAGTTCTTCCACACCGATCTCGACAAACCATTTCTGTATGGACCTGCATGGGGGCATTGTTATGATGAAACAGGAAAGGGCCTTCTACAAACTGTTGCTACAAAGTTGGAAGCACAAAATCATCTAGATTGTCACTGTATGTTGTAGTGTTAAGATTTCTCTTGACTGGAACTAAGGGGCCTCGGCCCAAACCATGAAATCCACCTCAGACCATTATTCCTCCTCCACCAAACTTTACCGTTGGCATTGTGCATTGAGGCAGGTAGCGTTCTCCTGCAATCCACCAAACCCAGATTTGTCAGTCGGAAAAAGAACGCGTAACCTTCTTCATGAAGCTCCCGATAAACAGTTCTTGTGCTGACGTTTCTTCCAGAGGCGGTTTGGAACTCAGTTGTGAGTGTTGCAATAGAGGACAGACCATTTTTATGCGCTACGTGCTTCAGCACTCGTAAGTCCCGTTCTTTGAGCTTGTGTGGCCTACGACTTTGTAACTGAGCCATTGTTGCTCCTAGACGTTTCATCTTCAACATAATAGCCCTTACAGTTGACTGTGGCAGCTTTAGCAGGGCAGACATTTTATGAACTGACTTGTTTGAAAGGTGGCATACTATGACAATGCCACGCTGAAAGTTACTGAGCTCTTCAGTAAGGCCATTCTACTCCAATGTTTGTCTATGGAGATTGAATGGCTGTGTGCTCAATTTGTTTACACCTTTTAGCAGTGGGTGTGGCTGGAAACTAAAGCCATGCCTTACACTGTTATCAAAGTAGGTCAAGCATGCTATATTTGTCTGAAACTGGTTTGGCTTGAATCAGCCTTAATTTGTTTCCTTCTCAGAATGCATAGTGATAGTGTGTGAAAGGCTCACGGCATGTTGGCAGTTGCTTTCCTGTATGCACTGTTCATGTCCTTTAAACATTTACACAGTAAGACTATTTATTGGCAATAGCACTGGAGACATCTAATATAGCCGTAAGGATGCATTTAAATTACTATAAGCTGCGTCTCAGTGCGTTGTTTACTAATTGACACAGAGTAGATGTTTGAATACACCTGAAGTGTGTTCCTGCATTTCAGACACAATTCTTGCCATCACAAAATAGGAATCAAAATAGGAATAGAGAAACATAATGATGTTGTAGATGTTGAGACACATGCCCTTCTGTATATATGTCATCTACAAGACCCTGCTAGGTAAAGTCCCCCTTATCTCAGCTCGCTGGTCACCATAGCATCTCCCAACTGTAGCACACGCTCCAGCAGGTACATCTCTCTAGTCACCCCAAAACCAATTATTTCTTTGGCCACCTCTCCTTCCAGTTCTCTGCTGCCAATGACTGGAACGAACTACAAAAATCTCTGAAACTGGAAACACTTATCTCCCTCACTAGCTTTAAGCACCAACTGTCAGAGCAGCTCACAGATTACTGCACCTGTACATAGCCCACCTATAATTTAGCCCAATCAACTACCTCTCCCAACTGTATTTAATTCATTTATTTATTTTGCTCCTTTGCACCCCATTATTTTTATTTCTACTTTGCACATTCTTCCATTGCAAAACTACCATTCCAGTGTTTTACTTGCTATATTGTATTTACTTTGCCACCATGGCCTTTTTTGCCTTTACCTCCCTTCTCACCTCATTTGCTCACATTGTATATAGACTTGTTTATACTGTATTATTGACTGTATGTTTGTTTTACTCCATGTGTAACTCTGTGTCGTTGTATCTGTCGAACTGCTTTGCTTTATCTTGGCCAGGTCGCAATTGTAAATGAGAACTTGTTCTCAACTTGCCTACCTGGTTAAATAAAGGTGAAATAAAATAAATAAAATAGAATAAATAAACATATAGACCCCTTTAAGCTCTGTATCTCTGAGGCTGGAGCTGCAACTCACCGTTTAACCTTTTCTTACTACTGTTCAGTAGCATGCAGTCTGAGCTATTACCCTATAAAAGAGCAGATGGATCTCCTATTACAGGCTGATTGGAGCAACTGGTGAGCTTCCGGGTTGGAGTCCCGCTCCTTGAAAGCGGCAGCTCCAGCCTAGCTCAGTGCGGATGTTGCCTGTAATCCATGGCTTCTGGTTGGGATATGTAAGTACGGTCACTGTGGGGGCGACGTCGTCGATGTACTTATTGATGAAGCCGGTGACTGAGGTGGTAAACTCCTCAAGGCCACTGGATGAATCCCAGAACATATTCCAGGCTGTGCAAGCAAAACAGTCCTGTAGTGAAGCATCCGCGTCATCTGACCACTTCCGTATTGAGCGAGTCACTGGTACTTCCTGCTTTAGTTTTTGCTCATAAGCAGGAATTAGGAGGTTAGAATTATGGTCAGATTTGCCAAATGGAGGGCGGGGGAGAGCTTTGTATGGGTCTCTGTGTGTTGAGTAAAGGTGGTTTAGAGTTTATTTCTCTGGTTGCACGTGACATTCTGGTAGAAATTAGGTAAAATGGATTTAAGTTTGCCTATATTAAAATCCCTGACCACTAGGAGCGCTGCTTCTGGATGAGCATTTTCTTGTTTGCTTATGGCCTTATACAGCTTATTGAGCTTAGTGCCAGCATTGGTTTGTGGTGGTAAATGGATGGCAACTTAAAAAATATACAGTGGGGC
>NW_026278824.1:0-11114 GCF_023373465.1 Oncorhynchus keta | reverse complement strand
GTCCGATGAAGCGGTTGCTAAGCTACAGGACAATTCAAAGCGGGAAGTACCAGTGACGGAAGTGGTCCGATGAAGCGGTTGCTAAGCTACAGGACAATCCAAAACAGAAAGTACCAGTGACGGAAGTGGTCCGATGAAGCGGTTGCTAAGCTACAGGACAATCCAAAACAGGAAGTACCAGTGACGGAAGTGGTCCGATGAAGCGGTTGCTAAGCTACAGGACAATCCAAAACAGGAAGTACCAGTGACGGAAGTGGTCCGATGAAGCGGTTGCTAAGCTACAGGACTGTTTTGCTAGCACAAACTGGAATATGTTCCGAGATTCAAACGATAACATTGAAGAGTTTACCACATCAATCACATTAACTCTTGTGTGGTGTTCGGGTCTGTGGGACCAATTTTCAACCTTTACTAAAAGAAAAATTATACTATGATTTATTTTTCAACCTGAGACTCATTGGCCTTGCCTCATTTTCATTGAGCTCACACTGTGCACCCTCCTACACATTTATATTACATAAGCGGTGTTCAGTCAGCTGGACCGAAGGGTAATAAAAGTGTGGAAAAGTGTGTGTGTGGTAAAAACAATGAAAAATTAAACAAAAAAAGGTTTGCTGTGGGCCTTCACTCGGTCTTCTTCCTCCCTGGGCCTGCTGTTTACACACAGCACCAAGAACCTGTCTTTCTCCCACTCTTTACCCTTTGTAGTGTGTGAAACTACACAATGTCTTGTGGGAACCTGCACAATGTTATTACAGTACATTATTTCGAGTTTTTACAATGCATTTCCCCCTTTACCCCAGCCAGGTGCAATTTGGGGGAAGGACACAACAAATAAATAGCTTTGCATGTGTGACTCCTTACCACAATCAATCAGTATGGCAAAAATAATCTCTGCTCAGAGGGCCTTAGAAACAACTTCCATATACCATTGAAACCAGTAGACTATTGTTTTATAGACATCTATCATTGAAACCAGTCGTCTATTGTTTTATAGACATCTACCATTGAAACCAGTAGTCTATTGTTTTATAAGGACTTCCATATACCATTGAAACCAGTAGTCTATTGTTTTATAGACATCTACCATTGAAACCAGTAGTCTATTGTTTTATAGACATCTACCATTGAAACCAGTAGTCTATTGTTTTATAAGGACTTCCATATACCATTGAAACCAGTAGTCTATACAATAGACTATTGTTTTATAAGGACTTCCATATACCATTGAAACCAGTAGTCTATTGTTTTATAGACATCTACCATTGAAACCAGTAGTCTATTGTTTTATAGACATCTACCATTGAAAGCAGTAGTCTATTGTTTTATAGACATCTACCATTGAAAGCAGTAGTCTATTGTTTTATAGACATCTACCATTGAAAGCAGTAGTCTATTGTTTTATAGACATCTACCATTGAAAGCAGTAGTCTATTGTTTTATAGACATCTACCATTGAAAGCAGTAGTCTATTGTTTTATAGACATCTACCATTGAAAGCAGTAGTCTATTGTTTTATAGACATCTACCATTGAAACCAGTAGACTCTTTCGCTCAGGTTCTGCTGGTTTTCAACATTCTCTCATTGTCTGGTAGCCAGATGCCCATTCACCCACACCTTACTGCACTAATAATGTTAACAAATAATAGTTGATCAACATTTGAAGCTAAAACGTTCTGATCATTTTAATTTTATGTAGCCTCGTCCTACTGGTTGTATGAATTTGTGATCCATCAACCCAGAGTCTGGTTGGGCCATTTGTTTCTGGACAAGCTGACCAATAGAATAGAGCAACTTTTCTACAATGGGGGGTAGATTGACATAGCTTTCCCTATGAGTCTTTCTTATAGACACACCGCCTAAGTAAATTGAATTAAATTGCCAAAATTACATAGCCTAGATTAGCCTACTCCTAGTCTGTACAGAACTAAATCGAATCATTCATATAAGCTACTAAAGCATGATTTGGCCACAGAGGGTCATTAGCTTCCCTAGCCGTAATTCATATATTTTAAATCACATTGACGACAGTTGGAAGGAAAGGCAGCCGGCTTGGTAAATACCCTAATAGATGATTGAGTTGTGACAGTCAGTGTAAAGTAGAAGACGGCCCAGCAAGCATATCGCAATATTTATCAATTCAGTGTCGGGGAAAACCTAGTTTGGAAAGCAAAATGGCTACTGTTTTAAAAGAGAAGAAAATGAAAAGACGAACCTATCGTTTAGTTCTACACTTAATAGATGGGAACAACAGTAGGCCTACAGCCCATATCCCAAGCACCATCGGAGAGCATCGGCCATGTCCCCGGGAGAGTCATTTTATTGCACACATATGCAGTAAACATTTTGGGATTACATAATGAAAAGTTGGACAGCAGAATTACACAGCATTGACGCGTTAGTCCCCTCCTGTACTTCCTGTACACCCCAGGACTGCGTCGCCAGGCACGACTCCAAAAACACCATCATCAAGTTCTCTGACGACACGGCGGTGTTCGGCCTGACCACCAACGACAATAAGACCGCCTGTAGGGGGTGGTGGTCAGTGACCTAGCAGTGTGTTGCCAGGACAACAACCTTTACTTCAACGTGTCAGCAAGACAAAAAGGAGCCGATGGTGGACTACAGGAAACGGAGGGCCCGAGCCACGCCCCCAATCTACATCGACGGGGCTGTAGTGGAGCAGGTTGAAAGCTTCTCTGTGTCCACGTCACTAATCAATTATCACGGTCCATACACACCAACACGGTCGTTAAGAAGGCACGACAACGCCTCTTCACTCTCAGGAGGCTGCAAAAAGATGTGTCATGGGTCCTCAGATCCTCCGAAAGTTCTACAGCTACACCACTGAGAGCATCTTGACTGACTGCTTCACCGCCTGATATGGCAACTGCTTGGCATCCGACCACAAGGCGCTACAGGGGGTAGTGGGTACGGCCCAGTACATCCATGGTGTCGACCACAAGGCGCTACAGAGGGTAGTGGGTACGGCCCAGTACATCCATGGTGTCGACCACAAGGCGCTACAGAGGGTAGTGGGTACGGCCCAGTACATCCATGGTGTCGACCACAAGGCGCTACAGGGGGTAGTGGGTACGGCCCAGTACATCCATGGTGTCGACCACAAGGCGCTACAGGGGGTAGTGGGTACGGCCCAGTACATCCATGGTGTCGACCACAAGGCGCTACAGGGGGTAGTGGGTACGGCCCAGTACATCCATGGTGTCGACCACAAGGCGCTACAGGGGGTAGTGGGTACGGCCCAGTACATCCACGGTGTCGACCACAAGGCGCTACAGGGGGTAGTGGGTGCGGCCCAGTACATCCATGGTGTCTACCACAAGGCGCTACAGAGAGGTAGTGGGTGCGGCCCAGTACATCCATGGATTGTCGACCACAAAGGCGCTACAGGGGGTAGTGGGTACGGCCCAGTACATCCATGGTGTCTACCACAAGGCGCTACAGAGGGGTAGTGGGTACGGCCCAGTACATCCATGGTGTCGAGCCTACAAGGCGCTACAGGGGAGTAGTGGGTGCGGCCCAGTACATCCACGGTGTCGACCACAAGGCGCTACAGAGGGTAGTGGGTGCGGCCCAGTACATCCACGGTGTCGACCACAAGGCGCTACAGAGGGTAGTGGGTGCGGCCCAGTACATCCATGGTGTCGACCACAAGGCACTACAGAGGGTAGTGGGTACGGCCCAGTACATCCATGGTAGTCGACCACAAGGCCGCTACAGAGGGTAGTGGGTGCGGCCCAGTACATCACTAGTGTCGACCACAAGGTGCTACAGGGGGTAGTGGGTACGGCCCAGTACATCCATGGTGTCGACCACAAGGCGCTACAGAGGGTAGTGGGTACGGCCCAGTACATCCACGGTGTAGACCACAAGGCGCTACAGGGGGTAGTGGGTACGGCACAGTACATCCACGGTGTAGACCACAAGGCGCTACAGGGGGTAGTGGGTACGGCCCAGTACATCCATGGTGTCGACCTCCCTGCCATCCAGGACCTCTATGTCAGTTGGTGTCAGAAGGCCCTAAAAATTATCAGACTCCTGCCACCCAAGTCATAGACTGTTCTCTCTGCTACCGCACGGCAAGCGGTACCGATGCACCAAACCTGGAATAGGGCGGTATCCATATCTTCAAGGTTTTCACACACTGTTGCTGGTATTTTGGCCCATTCCTCCATGCAGATCTCCTATAGAGCAGTGATGTTTTACAATAGGGCGGTATCCATTTCTCCCCAATACCTTCATACCATCCTTGGGTTTACGCTATTACCAAATGTTTATATAAACAAGAAGACCACAGACAGGGTGGGAATCAAGGCTTTAACTCTGCATGCTGGCAAACGAACAAACAGCATTACGTTTCTTCAAATAGAAAACACGCAAATTCCGATTGCAAATAGATAGTAAATGTTTAATAAGGAAAACAACTAAGTGAGAGAAAGTTTAGGCCTCCTGGAATGGAAATGACTAGCAGTTGCTGCTTCCAAAAACAGGACAAAACAGTGAAGCCTACGACACAAGATACAAAATATAACAAAACTATTAAATAAGAAATAACACAAAGAACTACAATAAGACTTGTTCAGCAGCATTAATATCGCACCTATTGAGCAACAAAAATATGTAAATAAAACGTAGGCCTTCGAAATGACCAGCAGCTTAGATGCCAGGTACAATAGGACAGTCAAAATAGCTAATTGTTAGCATGTTCACAGACCGGTCTTAAAAACAAATAATACCAAATAGTAGTAAACAATAAGAATAGTTCAGCACTGAATTGCACAAGAGGAATTACACATGTTGAGGTATATAAAAGCCACTATATAAAGCTTATATAAGGCTATCAAATTCCTGAAAGAAATTGCACAAGTAGACTAACTAACTATATTCACTGCTGCTGGATGCAGCTAAAAACCATCTTAGTTCTTTGCCAGAAAGACCAGCATGTCCACCTTTCAGGAATCTCTCTGAAGAGTGACGACATTCCCTGCCGTGCCAAAAGACTCGCTCTGAAGCTGAACGTGTGGCACATCTTCACAAGTATTTGTGGGCAACCTTTTTGCGAGTAAAAGGAAAACGGCGTTCATTTCTCTGCCACCAGAGCAGTGGGTCCTCCTCTCCTTCAATAGATGGTTCATGCAGGTAAGCTGTCAGTTTCATCAATGGCGGGAGGCAGCTAGTGCAACAGCTGAGCCCTTCTCCCCCAATTAGACTGCCCAACCCCTTCCACCCTTATTCTGACAGGCGCTCGTCCGAGGATCATTACCTCATGCTCAACCTTTTGTTTTCAGTCTCGTCCAGTGTGCTATCGTGGTCCCAACGGCAGCGAGGGTCGATGAAGGTGATGTTTTTTGCCCCCCCACCACCAAGCCTTCAGATCAGTACAGTGCCTCCATCTTTGTCCACTAAGATTTCTTCCTTTAACAGGTTGAGTATTGGGATGGAATGAGGAGATGGTGACATATTGCTCCGCGGCTTCAGCGCTTGGTTGATGGGACTCCAAAAAACAGCGATGTCTTGCCATGACGGAGGGTAGCGCATCTGACTTTCTCCGCCACCCGCCGAATGGCCTCCTCCGCCACCCGCCTGAGCGCTGAACAAAAATATATTTTTTAAACGCAACAAGTTGTTGGTTCCATGTTTTATGAACTGAAATAAAAGATCACAGAAATGTTTCCAGGCGCTACAGCAAAAGAAACTTATTTAGCGCTCAGAATTTTGTACACTAATTGGTTTACATCCCTGTTAAGTGAGCATTTCTTCTTCACCAAGATAATCCCTTCACACCTGATGTGCCCATATCATGAAGATGAAATAGTTAACGAACTAGCGACCTGGACTTTCTGCATTGACCGCACCCCTTTGCTCTACATTATTTGACTCATCACATGCTGTTATTGTTTATTATTCATCCTGTTGCCTAGTTACTTTACCCCTACCTACGGTGCATTCGGAAAATATTCAGACCCCTTCACTTAAAAAAAAAATTAAATACATTTTACATGGAGCGATGCACCGATATGACATTTTTAACCAATACCAATATCCAATATTTTCCTTGACAGAAAAACCCGATAAACAACATTTTAAATTTTAGCGGCCTTTCAAGCATTTTAGTACAGTTAAATACTTGAAACGCACACCAAAAAAGGTATTTTTGTTGGCATTTAAGTATGTCCCCATTACTAGTAAAACAATCAAAACCTATCTTTCACTTACTTGCTGTGCTGTTTTCGTTGTTCATTTGATCAGTCATTTCATTCTCAACCAGGATTTCATCATACTGTATTGTTTCAACAATGCTGTCTAACTCCGGTAAAGCAACATCTGAAAAATAGCACTTACTTGCTAGTGTGTACCAGTGCTCGAACAGTCGGCAAAAGCCAACATCATCCACGACAGAGAATGGTTGATTTTCAAAGGCAATGAATCCCATTACCTTGCCGTTAATGGATTTCGCCTTTGCGTTGTCTCGCTGAAATGTTCTTACTCTTTCAAATGACTTGAACTTGTTTAGTTGTTGCAAGCGTGTACTTAGAATAAGTGGGTGGTGTCTGGGTGGTGATGCACTTCCAAATGACACGGGTGAGGTACGTCACGTACCTGGTGCTGATGGGCAGGTGAGTTACGTACCCGTGTAGCGTGGGCAGGTGAGGTGCGTGCCCGTGTAGCGTGGGCAGGTGAGGTGCGTGCCCGGTAGCGTGGGCAGGTGAGTGCGTACCCGTGTAACGTGGGCAGGTGAGGTGCGTGCCCGTGTAACGTGGGCAGGTGGAGTGCGTACCCGTGTAACGTGGGCAGGTGAGGTGCGTGCCCGTGTAACGTGGGCAGGTGAGGTGCGTACCCGTGTAGCGTGGGCAGGTGAGGTGCGTACCTGTGTAACGTGGGCAGGTGAGTGCGTACTCGTGTATACGTGGGCAGGTGGGGGTTCATGCTGCTGAACAAGTCTTATTGTAGTTCTTTGTGTTATTTCTTATTTAATAGTTTTGTTATATTTTGTATCTTGTGTCGTAGGCTTCACTGTTTTGTCCTGTTTTTGGAAGCAGCAACTGCTAGTCATTTCCATTCCAGGAGGCCTAAACTTTCTCTCACTTAGTAAATATTTAATAAAGAAAACAACTATCTATTTGCAATCGGAAGTTGCGTGTTTTCTATTTGAAGAAACGTAATGCTGTTTGTTCGTTTGCCAGCATGCAGAGTTAAAGCCTTGATTCCCACCCTATCTGCTGTCTTCTTGTTTATATAAACATTTGGTAATAGCGTAAACCCAAGGATGGTATGAAGGTGTTGGGGAGAAATGGATACCGCCCTATTGTAAAACATCACTGCTCTATAGGAGATCTGCATGGAGGAATGGGCCAAAATACCAGCAACAGTGTGTGAAAACCTTGAAGACTTACAGAAAACGTTTGACCGCTGGCATTGCCAACAAAGGGTATATAACAAAATATTAATATAAACTTTTGTTATTGACCAAAGACTTATTTTCCACCATAATTTGCAAATAAATTCATATAAACTCATACAATGTGATTTTCAGGATTTTTTTTCTCATTTTGTCTGTCATAGTTGAAGTGTACCTATGATGAAAATTACAGGCCTCTCATCTTTTTAAGTGGGAGAACTTGCACAATTGGTGGCTGACTAAATACTTTTTTGCCCAACCGTATACTGTTACACTGGCAATACTAAAGTGCCTATAAGAACTAGAGGTCGAGTTGCACCCCTTCTGAAAAAACCTACACTCGATCCCTCCGATGTCAACAACTACAGACCAGTATCCCTTCTTTCTTTTCTCTCCAAAACTCTTGAACGTGCCGTCCTTGGCCAGCTCTCCCGCTATCTCTCTCTGAATGACCTTCTTGATCCAAATCAGTCAGGTTTCAAGACTAGTCATTCAACTGAGACTGCTCTTCTCTGTATCACGGAGGCGCTCCGCACCGCTAAAGCTAACTCTCTCTCCTCTGCTCTCATCCTTCTAGACCTATCGGCTGCCTTCGATACTGTGAACCATCAGATCCTCCTCTCCACCCTCTCCGAGTTGGGCATCTCCGCGCGGCCCACGCTTGGATTGCGTCCTACCTGACAGGTCGCTCCTACCAGGTGGCGTGGCGAGAATCTGTCTCCTCACCACGCGCTCTCACCACTGGTGTCCCCAGGGCTCTGTTCTAGGCCCTCTCCTATTCTCGCTATACACCAAGTCACTTGGCTCTGTCATAACCTCACATGGTCTCTCCTATCATTGCTATGCAGACGACACACAATTAATCTTCTCCTTTCCCCCTTCTGATGACCAGGTGGCGAATCGCATCTCTGCATGTCTGGCAGACATATCAGTGTGGATGACGGATCACCACCTCAAGCTGAACCTCGGCAAGACGGAGCTGCTCTTCCTCCCGGGAAGGACTGCCCGTTCCATGATCTCGCCATCACGGTTGACAACTCCATTGTGTCCTCCTCCCAGAGCGCTAAGAACCTTGGCGTGATCCTGGACAACACCCTGTCGTTCTCAACTAACATCAAGGCGGTGGCCCGTTCCTGTAGGTTCATGCTCTACAACATCCGCAGAGTACGACCCTGCCTCACACAGGAAGCGGCGCAGGTCCTAATCCAGGCACTTGTCATCTCCCGTCTGGATTACTGCAACTCGCTGTTGGCTGGGCTCCCTGCCTGTGCCATTAAACCCCTACAACTCATCCAGAACGCCGCAGCCCGTCTGGTGTTCAACCTTCCCAAGTTCTCTCACGTCACCCCGCTCCTCCGCTCTCTCCACTGGCTTCCAGTTGAAGCTCGCATCCGCTACAAGACCATGGTGCTTGCCTACGGAGCTGTGAGGGGAACGGCACCTCAGTACCTCCAGGCTCTGATCAGGCCCTACACCCAAACAAGGGCACTGCGTTCATCCACCTCTGGCCTGCTCGCCTCCCTACCACTGAGGAAGTACAGTTCCCGCTCAGCCCAGTCAAAACTGTTCGCTGCTCTGGCCCCCAATGGTGGAACAAACTCCCTCACGACGCCAGGACAGCGGAGTCAATCACCACCTTCCGGAGACACCTGAAACCCCACCTCTTTAAGGAATACCTAGGATAGGATAAAGTAATCCTTCTCACCCCCCTTAAAAGATTTAGATGCACTATTGTAAAGTGGCTGTTCCACTGGATGTCATAAGGTGAATGCACCACTTTGTAAGTCGCTCTGGACAAGAGCGTCTGCTAAATGACTTAAATGTAAATGATGTTAAATGTCGGAACGATTATGATTTTCAACACCGATACCGATTATTGGAGGACCAACAGTGCCGATTATGCTGCTGATTTGTATTTATTTATTTGCAATAATGACAATTACAACAATACTGAATGAACTTATTTTAACTTCATATATTACATTAATAAAATAAATTTAGCCTCAAGTAAATAATGAAACATGTTCAATTTGGGTTTAAATAATGCAAAAACAAAGTGTTGGAGAAGAAAGTAAAAGTGAAATATGTGCCATGTGAGAAAGCTAACGTTTCAGTTCCTTGCTCGACATGAGAACATATGAAAGCTTGAGTGGTTCCTTTTTAACATGAGACTTGAATCTTCCCAGGTGAGATGTTTTAAGTTGAAGTTCATTATAGAATTCCTAGGACTATCACCTCTACACCATCTTGTGCACTTCACGAAATGAGTTGGGCATCATGAGGGGGAGAGTATGTGGATCTCTTGGTAACATCTCAAGGCTATCAGAAGTCCAGCTTGGTCGCAAATGGGTCTTCCAAATGGACAATGACCCCAAGCATACTTCCAAGGTTGTGGCAAAATGGCGTAAGGACAACAACGTCACGGTGTTGGAGTGGCAACATCCCAAAGCCCTGACACTCTGAATCCTATCGAAAATTTAGTGGGCAGAGCTGGAGCCCATGCCAAAATTCACCCAACTTGTTGTGGGAGGCTTGTGGAAGGCTACCCAAACATTTGACCCCAGTTAAACTATTTAAAGGCAACGCTCCCAAATACTAATTGAGTGTATGTCAAATTTTGACCCACTGGGAATGTGTGATGAAAGAAATAAAAGCTGAGAATAAAATCACTCTCTACTGTTATTCTGACATTTCACATTCTTAAGGAATATAAAGTGGTGATCCTAAGAAAACGACCTAAGACCAGGTTCATTTACCATGCTGAATAGTCAAATGTCAGGAGATTGTGAAAAACCCAGAGTTGAAATGCATTTGGCTAAAGGTGTATGTAAACATCCCTGACTGTACATACCCCAACCAGAACGACATGGATCACAGGCCCAGCATCCACACTCAGCTAAAAGCTGCCGCTTTCAGGAGGCGCGACTCTAACCCGGAAGCTTATAAGAAATCCTGCTATCCCCTCTGATGAACCATCAAACGGGAAGCGTCAATACAGGACTAAGATGCAGATACATTTCTGCTTGCCCGGCTCTGATGCCTCGAATCGGACGTGCCATGGGACTTGCACAAACCAGCCACAGACTACAAGGGGAAGCACGTCCGAGAGCCTGCCCCAGTGAAAAGAGCTTACTAGAGCAGGCTAAACTACTTCTATGCTCAGCTTCAAAGCCGTGTAGCGTTGAAACTCATTCCTTCGAGAGCACTCAGCTTGTTCCGAGAAGACTGCTCTCACGCAGTCGATGTCGAGTAAGAACTTTAAACAGGTAAAAGTCGCCACTTGAGGCCAGGCGCGAATTGCCGGGACGTGTCACGGCCCGAACATGTGCTGACCAACTGGCAAGTGTCTTCACTGACCTTTTCAACCTCTCCCTGTCACAGATCTGTAATACCAACATGTTTTAAGCCTGACCACCATGAGTCTACCTGTGCCCAGAAGAACACTCAAGTAACCTGCCTAAATGACTACCTACATCTGTAGCCATGAAGTGCTTTGAAAGGCTGGTCAACTGGCTCACATCACGACCATTATCACAGAAACCCCTAGACACACTCCAACGATTGCATACTGCCCTAACACATCCACAGATGATGTAATCTCTATATGCGCTCCACACTGCCCTTTCCCACCTAGGACAAAGGCAGCCTGTATAACTGAGTCATGTATTCATTGACTACAGCTCAGCGTTCAAC